>NW_024879676.1:0-101948 GCF_900700415.2 Clupea harengus | reverse complement strand
TGGGAATAGGGATTCTCCTGGCAGTTGTTGTACACGACGGACGGAGGGGTCAACCTTCAGGTGTAGCTTCCCTGGTAGACATCCAAACCATCGAACACATCATCATAATATGATATGAGCCCCTCTGTTGTGTTTGGAGTGCTTGCGTTAAGGGCTTGACTTGCTTCAAGGCTTTTTATCACCTGGCTGCTGGTAACCTGAAGTAAATTGAGTCTCCGACAGGTTTCAGCTGAGAGCAAGGGAGTCTGAGAAGTGTCCATGACTTGAAATCTCAAGAAGTGTGTCTTACCATTGTGCTCTGCTTTGAGATCACATTCCCCTTTTGGCTTTATCAGGGTGCCGTCGTACAATTTCAGTGTGGTTTTGCTCGGAGATAAGGGTGGGTTGCCATCTTGCCACTATGGAGATCACGAAAGCCAATCACATTGACAGTGGAACCTGTGTCTAGTTGGCATTTGATGACATGCTGTAGGTCATAGGGAAGTGAAATTGTCTCTGGGGGCTAGTTTCAGATTTACGAACCACTTGTTTTTGTTGGCTTGAATGCAATTTATGTGAGACAGGTACAGCATTAGGTTTTCTCCATCATCAGCCTCATGCTCGTCTTCAACCAGATTCAGCTGTGTTTTGTGATTTCTCTTCCCACATGCTTTACATGTTGCGCCAAATGCAGGGCAATTTTGTTTGGCATGAAAATGACCACAGAAATGACAGGTGGTGATGGGTGGCTTTTCTTTTTGTATGTTCTGACACATATGTCTGTTTCCGACCCTGCTGGTAATGACTGTTGCTTTTATCACGTGAGGTGTAATTCACTGCCTCTTGTTCCCCACCGCTATTTTTCTTGATTTGAATTTTTGCTTGTTCACTTGCACAGCACATATCTATTGCTTTGTTCAGTGTTAGTTTCGGTTCACGCAGCATTCGTGCTTGCGCGCCTAAATCCTTTGTGCATGTAACCAATCTATCACGGACTAATTCATCTCTTAACTCTCCAAAATCACAAGTGTCCGCCAGCTTTCTTAATTTGGCTATGAATTGATCCACTGTCTCACATTGGCTCTGTTTACAGTCATTAAACACAAACCTTTCGTAGATTACATTTCTGGTCGGCTCAAAGTGCGTTTGCAAGGCATCCAAAACTTTTTTCGAGTCGTCACGATCAGCTGTTGCAGTTGGTGGCATTCTTTCCCCATTACAGAAAGTAGCGTTGCCAGTCGTATCTTGTTGTTCTTTTTGTCAATGCCAGTGGCAACTTCATAGTTTTCCTATTGCGCACGGAAAAATGTCCAGTTGTTATAAACATCGCCCTTCATGTCCATGGGCACTGGGACAGGGATATGATAGGCCATTCTGAGATTCTATCGTCAACAAGTGAGCAGTGAACTCGTAGGCTCAGTTCGGTTGTATCGTCTCATCGTTTGCTTCCTTGGTTCTTCACAGGCGCTTGGTTCAGACTTCTGACACCATTTTACATTACAATTACATTTAGTCATTTAGCAGACGCTTTTATCCAAAGCGACTTACAAGGAGTATACACATTTTTACATTTACAGTGATGGCACACATCAGGAGCAATTAGGGGTTCAGTGTCTTGCTCAAGGACGCTTCGACAGGGAATTGAACTAACAACCTTCTGATTACTAAACGACTTCTCTACCTCCTGTACCACTGTCGCCCCACCATGTTTGCACCATGTTGACACCATGTTTTATGTTCTGATACAGTAACAGATGCAGTGTCATCAAGATACAGCTTTAATCCAGGCTTCACATTACGACTTCCATTACACATCTTATGTACGAACTCCTTGTGCTAGCCAACTCTTACTCTAGCGTTCACCGCATACTTCAGGCTACACACAACATATTGTTAGAGTGCCACCTAGTGGCACAACTACATCGTAACAGAGGTAGCCTCTAGAGGCCAGAAGGTCCCAAATCACGACACTGTGAAGACTTGCTATATGTACAAAGCACATTAAAACCTAATAACAGTTGGCAATTAGTGAAAACTAACAGTATGTTTGAAATGACCAAGTTAGCACTAATTTAAGCTAACGTTATCTAACTGGCTAGCAATATATGTTGTACCAAACGTGTTAGCACCATGACCAAAACACTCATTGGCTAACATTTATGAAGAAGACCCTTTTTCATATGGACAATATGCCCCTTCATGCAGACTGGAATGGTTTTGCCATACATGGAGGAATTTGCACAGGAGGGAGCTAAGGTTGCTCGGGCAACTGCCCGTTTGCCCTCCTCGACTGAAGTTGCCCCTCCGAAGGAAATATATATTTTTTTTAAACGGTATTACGGCTAAAGAACTTCATCTATGCCTAGGTCAAATAATCGCGGAATAAGCGTCCAGGGTACGGGGGCGTGGCGGCGGCGGTTAGTGAGAGTTTGAGAGGATGCAAAATATGCGTCCAGGGGACGGGGGCGTCCCTGCCTTCAAAATTCCTGTGCACGTCCTGCAATACATGCATAACCCTTAGCAATCTTGCTCCTACAATTGAAAGTGGAGTCTTTCAACAATCCATTGCTCTTCCTGCAATACCTGGATCTAAAGACCTGCTTTTAGTATCTGAATTTGTGATGGTGAAAAGGTGCCTGTCTTATCTTTTGAAGACAGAACTGCATAATAGTTCCATACAATTAGTTGGTTATTGAAACTGTTGATGACATTATCAAATCCAAGTTAGCCATGTGGTTTGGAGAGAACCCAATGAGATGGCAGAGCCAAACAAAACATAGCTAGAGATGGTAAAATATCAGAACTGCACATTTTAAATTAAATTTGTTGAAATCCCTCATATGTGATCCCTGTGCTTGACATGCAGTTTAGGATGAAGCCTTCTAGTTCAGTATGCAAAATATGATCTCAAGGTTGGACGTTAGCAGACCTTCTCTGATGTGGAGACTGTTTACAGTAAAGAGTTGCATGCATTGTCTGCTGCAGTGTTATAATTCTGATGTAGTTCAACAGCTAAAGTAGTCTCATAGAAGTACCAAGGACGGTGAGATGACTTGTGAATGTGGAATCTAATAGGTAAGATAGAGGCAGCTTCCTATAGAAAAAACTACAGTCCAGTTATAAAGTCATAGAAAAATCAGCCCCCTGACTAAAGTATATGAATAAACTTATGAAAAAAGACAAACATTCAGATTCATATTCAGATCTTTAATTATTTATTAGGTAGTATGCATTGTTGGAATAATCACATTAACCAGGATATTTTATCCAGATGAAAGTGACATGGATTCAGAGGTTTTACTCTTCAGCCTCCTTGCCCTTTAAAAGAGAACAAAGAAAATGAATTAACTAGATGACAAGAAAAAAATCAATGACACTTACATTTTCAAAGGTTATTGGTGAAATAATTGTAATGTTTGTTCAGAAAACATTATCGTACCTTTCCGGCATCGCGGCTCTTGACCTTGAGCTTGTTGACCTGGGACTCAGCAATGTCAGCACGCTCCTCAGCCTCCTCCAGCTCATGCTGAACCTTCCTGCACTTGGACAGGTGAGTATTGGCCTGTTCCTCCTGTTGTATATGAAATTGAGTGCAATTAATAAAGGAAAACAAAACAAGAGTCAATGTGAAGTAGCAGATATTTTCCTGTATAGCAAAGGCAGAAAAATACTCACAGCTTCCTCAGCCTGCCTCTTGTAGGCCTTGACCTTCATCTGCAGCTTGTCAACCAGATCCTGCAGTCTGGTGACATTCTTCTTGTCCTCCTCAGTCTAAAGAGAAAAAGTTTGTCAAGAAATGTCCTCCCTCTTAGATTTTGCATGCAGTTCTAGAGAAAGAGGAGAGCTTTCTTACCTGGTAGGTGAGCTCCTTCACCCTCCTCTCGTATTTGCGGACTCCCTTGACAGCATCAACACCACGTCTCTGTTCACCTCAACCTCACCTTCCAGTTCACGAACCTTAACATGAAAAATATTTCCATTTCAGATTACCTGTTTTGTTATGATGAGTTAAACATATTCATTCCAGAGTCATATTTTTGTTACCTACCCCTGGAACTCCAGTTTCTGGAGCCTGTTTCTTGCCACCTTCATGGCCAGATTCTCAGCCTCATCCAGGCGTGCTGCAGATCCTGACAGTGACTTCCAGTTCTTCTTCATCCTCTCCAGATGAGAAACTGGTGTCCTGCTCCTTCTCAGCTCCTCTGCCATCATGGCGAGCCTTATATGATGGAATAGTGTATTTTTAAATAATAGAAGTAAAAGTACTTTTAAATATAATGCTCCGTTTCAGAAAAAAAACCTTACATCAGTGATGGCTTTCTTGGCCTTGTCCTCAGCATTTCTTGCCCTCCTGGACAATGTCATCAACTTCCACCTTGGACCTGAATGAGGTCAGCCTCCAAGCTTCTTCTTGGTGTTCAGCAGACTTGTGTTCTAGTGTGGAGAAATAAACAACTCAGTTATATTTTTAATGCTGGAACTGTTTGTTTAATGTATCGGTTTAAACAACCTTTTTTTATTCTCTACCTGGGAGTGCAGGAGGCCAACACGCTCACTGGCATCTACCAGCTCCTGCTCAGCCACTTTGCGGCCTCTCTCTGTCTGCTCCAGGGCAGCTCTCAGCTCCTCAATCTCAGCCACCATGAGGCCATTCCTGCGCTCCACCATGGCAGCCTGCTCCTTCATATCTTCCTGTCCTCTGACAGCATCATCAAGGTGCAGTTGAGCATCCTGGTTGACAGAGAATGTGTGGTGTTTGCTATACTTCATTGGTGTGAGCACTGTAATATCAAAACACTGAATATTTATACTACTGACCTTGAGCTGACCCTGGACGGTCCTCAGACTTTTCTGGGACTCAGCAGCCTGGCGGTTGGCGTGGCTCAGCTGAATCTCCATCTCATTAAGGTCTCCCTCCATCTTCTTCTTTAATTCTCATGGCATCATTCCTGCTCTGACCTCAGAGTCCAGGGTGCTCTGCATGGAGTCAGTCACCCTCTGGCTATTCCTCTTAATCTGCTCCATCTCCTCATCCTTCTCTGCCAAGCTTCCGGTCAACCTCACCCTTGACCTGGTTTCAGCTCAAGCTGGACACGGAGGAATCTTGGACTCCTCATGCTCAAGAGTTCCCCTATTTTTAAATAGTGTAACATAGAATTTTGAAGATATGACCAATTGCTTAATTTATTAAGATGTCCTATTGAACTCTCCACTCCATCCTGTTGGATTTTGTATTTGTACCTCAGCCTCTTCCAGGGCAGTCTGGATCTCAGCCTTCTCAGTCTCAACAGTCTTCTTGGTCTTCTCCAGCTCATGATGCTCTTTCCAGTCTCACCAAGCTGCTCAGTCAGGTCAGAGATCTCCTCTGCAACAAGGACATTTTAAAACCCTTACACAAAGTCAGCTATCTACCAATGTACTATTGATTTGTATTCCAGGATAAAGACATTTTCGTTTTAGCTTCTCTTAACAAGCTTTCGATTTGGAAGTATTTTAAGGCCATCTTGACTTACGTTGGAGATTCTTGTTCTCCCTCTTAAGAGTCTCTCAGTTGGTCCAAGAGCCTCCTCATAGGAGTTCTTCATCTTGAACAGCTCAGGCTGAGAGAGCGAGCCTCTTTCTGGCACCCTCCAGCTCTGCCTGACCCTCCTCATATTCTGCTTCCCATTCTGCCAAGACCTTTGAAAAACAGTTTGTGTCTTGGGTTAATTTCCACATATGAAGACACTGCTCCCAAAAATCCATATTCCTATTATGTAATATGAGTGCTAGTTTGTCCTACAAATCACACAAATTCCAGATAGAGGTATAACCTTTGTCAAAGTTTCTCTGCTTCTTGTCAAGGTTGGCAGCAGACCATTGGCTCTCTCCACATCAACCATGAGGTCCTCAACCTCACCCTGGAGTCTCTGCTTGGTTTTATCCAGAGAAGCACACTTGGAGTTGATGCCTCAATTTGTTCCTCAGCCTCCTGTAGACGCTGGGCAAGCTTTTTCCTGATAATGCAACCGATTTAAGTAGAGGACGGTGGACAGGTTTTAGTAGACACATAACAACCCACATCCACATTCTATGTGTTTCTTTCCCTTTTGGTACATACTTGGACTCCCTCAAGCTCTTCAGTGCGGCTGGACGCGCATCAGTTTCGTACTTGGTCCTCCACTGAGCAACCCTCGCTGTTGGCCTTGGACTGCCACGCTGCAGCTCAGCCTTTGCCTCCCTGCTCCTCCTCAAACTGCTCCCTCAGAAAGGTCGCAAGTCGTGGCGTGCAGACTGAACAGCGTGGGCCAGGCATTCTTGGCCTGTTTGTGAACAATGAATGGTGTTCATTTAGGGCTTCACAGAATGTGGGTTTATGTACTCCAATTTCTTCATGTCATTCACGGGTATCAGTACCTTGACTTCCTCCTCATTTTAGCCTCTTCAGCTCCTCAATTGTTGCTGAGTGAAAGCCTGTTTTGCTTCTACTCAGCTGAGACACAAGAGCATCTTCTCCTCAACCTGGCGGCCGAGTTCACCATTTTCAGTCGTGAAGTCTTGCTCTCTGAGAACTGAGGTCGTTGACCTGGCGCGCACCCTCATCACTCTTGCCTTGATTTCACTAAATTGGTCCTCAAGGGTACGGCACATCTTCTCAAGATTTTCCCTGTTGTGAAAAGTAAAATAATAAGCAACACAAAAAGTTCAGAAATGTTTATGGCAATTATTACAATTTACTGACAACATTATCATTGTTTGCGTATGATATTGTTTGTTAGTTAGAGTCAGCTAGAGCATTAAGGTTACATGTCACAAAACCTTAGTTTTAGCGACTCCCTCCCATGTTGCTGGAAAGATCATCAATCTCCATCTTGTATTCACTCTTCTCCTTCTCAAGCTTCTGCTTGACACGCTGGAGGTTGTCGATCTGCTCTCCCAGCTCGGCCACGCTATCAGCCTGCTTCTTACGGAGAGCTGCAGCAGTGGCTTCATGCTGCAGAGTGGACTCTTCAAGGTCACGACGCAGCTTCTGGAACTCAGCCTCACGCTTCTTGTTCATCGTCAATTTGAGCAGCAGTGGCACCACCAGCCTCCTCAAGCCTTCTCACTTGATCTCCTCAAGTTCCCTGGAGAGATCAGCTCTCTGCTTCTCCACCTTAGCACGAGCTGCACGCTCAGCCTCAATCTCTTCTTCCAATTCTTCAATGCGGGCCTATTGGTTTGTTAAAAAAGAAATAAGTGATACTAAGAAAGAACAGGCAGATGATAGTAAACACTATTCGGTACTGAAGATGTGAAACAAACCTGAAGCTCCTTGATCTTTTTTCTGGAGTTGAGCACCCAATTGATTTGTTCATCCTCAATCTTGCCTAAGGAGCTGGCTTGTTTCAAAGTCCTTCCTGTATAATTGTAAATTAAAATAGTTGTTAACGGCTGCTTATACCAAAAAAGGACTAAAAAAGGAGTACATGTTTGCATGAATCATTGGTTACTAATATAATTCTACATTACTTCTTCAGCTTCTCATCAGACTGCTGCTTGTCATTCTCCAGATCCATGACACTCTCTTGGGACAGTTTCAGGTCACCCTCAAGCTTTCTCTTGGCTCTCTCAAGGTCCATGCGGAGCTTCTTTTCTTGCTCCAGGGAACCCTCAAGCTGCAGATACAAAGCATAATATAATGAAGTAGCACAATGATATATGTGCATTTCTTTACACAGACAGGCCCTTAACTCACATCATCCACTTGCTGTTCAAGCTTAGTCTTGGCCTTGGTCAGAGTGTTGACTTTGTCTTCCTCTGCCTGGAGATCATCAAGAGTCTGCTGATGGGCCTCTTGGAGGGCTTTCTTCTCTTTTGTCAGCTTAGCAATGGACCTCATCCTGAGAGGCCATCTCCTCTGTCAGGTTCTTGACCTACACAATAGAATGTTTTATTATCAATATCCAGTAATCCTCACGAAACTTCTTTGAAAATAAAACATTATTCTTTTTTTTTTTTAAAGAATATAAACCTTGTTCCTCAGTGGCATGTTTCTCCTTCTCCACTTTGGCCAAGGTTAGCTCCAGATCATCAATGTCCTTTCTTGAGCTCAGAGCACTCATTCCTCCAGTTTCCTCTTCTTGGCAGTCAGCTCAGCATTGATTTCCTTCTTTCATCCTCCAGTCTCTCGGTTGTCTCCTTAAGTTTGGCCTCAAGCTGGATCTTACTCTTGATCAGACCCTCACACCTCTCCTCAGCATCGTTGATAGTCTCATTGCTCTACAGTAAATACAAGATGAAAGGATGAAATCTGATTAGTATTGAAAACATAATTCTCAGACAGGTTAGTGATTTGAATATTGCAATGGTGTGAAGAATTGTTACCCGTTGTACAGTTATACACTTACAGATGACATTTTGCAGATGCAGGTCATTCCTCTCTTGCACAATAGACACCATCTTCTCCTCAAGGTCCTTCTTCCTGGCATCAACCTTTTGCAAACACGTTCTTTGAGTTTTGCATGTTCCTCCTTCAGGGCAACCAGCTCCTTCTCAGTTTCAGGCACTCTGAAGCAGAGGCTGATCTTGTAGTACACCTTCATCCATGGCCAGTGCTTCACATTAATGAATTGAGCGGACATTTCAATCTGGATAGTGAAGATTGCATCTCTGCAAAAGAGGTTGATTTGTTTGATTAAACCGTGTTGAAGCTTACTGAATAGATCAGAGGGATTCTGTCAAACGCTGACAGTGATTAGTCCAGTCTTTTTATATACATCTATGTTGATGGAAATTATCTCTGTTTTGTACATTTGTACTTTAATTTATAAGAGATTGGCAATTCATTCAACACAACCTATTGTGTTTACAATTAATAAACCATGCAATGCTATGTTTTATGGCAGGATCATTTTTGTTGAGCGTGATTCCACCAAATACATCACACCATTACCTCCTTTCCATCATCGCGACAAACTCCCTCCTCATCAGGTATGCACGGCACAGAGCCTGAGTCATTGTGACCAGGGTTAACCAGTTTCTCATCTCGCATCTCCTCAAGGGTACCAAGCAGACCAGCTTTTGAAGAACACCTAAAGAGAACAAAAAATTTATGGAGATGTGTGATTGAAAACAGAAATGGACACTGTATGTAATTCAATATTTATTCATAATAACAGATATAAGATAGAAACATTCTCCACCTTAGTGTGTCCAAACTTGTACTCATCGTGATCAACATCGATGGATCCCAAGAGCTTCTCAGCAGCCTTCTTGTTATCAATGAACTGACCCTCAGGAATAACACTGGCATTCAGGACTTTGTATCTGTTGTCAATAATAAGAAAAAACATTATTTTCCCCATATAATACATATATGAGGTGTGTATTATAAGTTATTGTTGTATATTGTTGTATGTTTACCTCTGCTTGAAGTCAGCATACATGATTCTGCTTGGGAAACCCTTTCTACAGATCCTGATACCCTCCAGTACACCATTACACCTGAGCTGATGGATGACCAGGAAGTTCTGCATATAACCTTTGAAAATACACAGATGTACAATTTTCAAGCAAATACAAGGTGTTGAATAATGGACATGTCTTAATTTACTAAAAGCCCTTTACCTGGTTTCTTAATTTCATTTGGAATCAGACAACGCACAAAGTGAGGATGGGTGGCCCTCAGGTTGGTCATCAGTTTACCCAAGTTCTCCTGTTGAGGCAAGAATGTATACAATTTGAATCATACAGTTAATTGTGCTGGGAGAATTATTGATTGATTGATCATTTTCTTCTTGATATTAAAACACATACCCTGAACTGTGAGGACACAGTCTGCATGGAGCCACCCTTCTTCTTACCACCCTTCTTTGCACCACCAACCTCTGTTGACATACAAATAATGAATCGGATAAATTGAGTTATATACATAGAATCTAATATAATTACTATTTGTGTATTAGCCTTTTGACTTGAACAGGTTATTACCCTCAACAGGAGGTGGGTACAGGACAGGCAAAAGTTTGACTGATGACTTCTGGTACAGCTGCACAACAGTGTCGTTCAGTGGATCCTTGTTTCTTGTCCAACCATCCAGTAACATTGTAGTCCACAGTGCCAGCATAGTGCACCAGGGAGAAGTGAGCCTCAGGCTTGCCTTTGGTAAGCTTGGGCTTCGCAAAGGCTGCGTTCTTTCCAAGATGCTGGGCATACAGCTTGTCCTTGAAGTGACGTCAGAGGCCTTGGGGACAATGCACTCCTCTTCAAGGATGGCAAAGATACCCATGGGCTGTTGAAAAATAAGATTGCTTAGTTATAAAAGTGGACATCATGAAACTATACAAATATAACACTGTGCTAGTTGGATTGATTGAAACTGACCCTTTCAATCAGCTCAATGCAGGCAGCCAAGTCCATGCCAAAGTCAATGAACGCCCAAACAATGCCCTCTTTCTTGTACTCCTCTTGCTCCAGGACAAACATGGTGTGGTTGAAGAACTGTTGCAGTTTTCATTGGTGAAGTTGATACACAGCTGCTCCATGCTGTTGTACTGTGTTGGATACATATTCAAAACATTATTTGAGAGTGGCACTCTTAAGTCACTAGAAACAAATAATGTTAGTGAAGAATCTTATCATTTTGTCCTCACATCGAAAATCTCAAATCCAGCAATGTCCAGCACACCAATGTAGAACTGACTTGACTTCTTGGTGTCCAGCATCTGGTTGATACGAATGACCATCCACAAGAACATCCTCTCATAGATAGACTTGGGACAAGGCTGACACTGAGTTGTAGACCTAAAACAATATGTAAGAATTACTTCTTACTTACTATGATGAGAAAAGGCAGGGAGTTTTCAAATCCCATTTTCCAGGGCTAGGAAAGTCATGGAATTCAGTCACTGAAAGTTCTGGAAAAGTCAAGAAATAATTATTTTGTTGAATGTTAGGTCTAATTGAAATGTATTATGTTATTGTACTCTTCCATGGGATAATGGTTTTGTTGTGCCTGATGCAGTTGAATTGACATAGCCTGTCTAATAGAAAGTAATGGAAAAGGTGTTATTTACTTTTCTTTTCCGAGTTTAGGCCCAATCTTGTGCTGTAAAGATATCATTCTGTTTATTTTATTAGCTTTTGAAGATTCATGGAGATTTCATTAAAGGTCCTTGAAAAGTTTGAAATGTTGTCAATGATAAACAGGTGTGAAACCCTGAGAAAGAAAATACCAGCAGTAAAATTCTTGTCAAACAATGTAAAAATCCTTGTGGTCTTTAGTCAACCTTGTATGTGAGATACCTGTGGCACAGTCTGACCCTTGGTGACATACTCAGTTCCGACTTTCACCCTTGGGTTAGCACAGAGCCTTCAGCATTATCAGCAGAGTTCAGGCCCAGGAGGTAAGCGACTTTGTCAGCATCTTAAAACAACAAAGCGTTTAAGTGAGTTATTTATATCAATATTTTACCCAGGAAAGTCATTCTTAACCTAAATTGAGAGGCCACTAAAAAATATCTAATGAATGACATCGTAGATATATTTACAGGCTTCTGTTGTAGGTAATAAATATAATATAGTAATAACTATAATCAGAGGAAAAGTACAACTTGAAGTAAATATACATGCTGATCTATCTTTTAATGAAATTACTTCAATAAATAAGACTACCTAGTAGTTATCACTAGAACTGACCCAAGTTCAGTAGAGTTTTTAAACCTACCCTCATTGCCATCAGGCTCAGCCTGCTCCTCACGCTGCTTCTGCTTGAATTTCAAATTGCCATGATGGAGCACAGCACCAGTCAGTTTCCAAATGGTGACTTCTCCTCTGCAGTGAAACCCAGGATGTCAATGGCATCCTGCAATTACATGCATATATGAAGTTTAAGCGCATCATTATTTTTAATCGTTAGTGTTTTTAAGAATGTCATTCTCATTGTATTCATTGTCCAGAAGAAAAGATCATGGATATCTCACATCTGTGGCGTCCAACTCTTCTTTGTCATCAATGCTGGCCACAACGATCTGACCCTGACTGCACATGGGAAAGTCATAGGGGTTGCTTGTGATGAGGCACATTTCTGTAGAGGGGGAAAGCAATAATTTGTTGTTGCAAATGAATAATTACATGTAATGTTTTTTGATTGTTGGTTGAAAATAATAACCCTACCAACTATCTCAGGCTTGTGGTTGGTCATCATCTGGAAGAAGATGTGGTAGCCTCTCTCATCAGGAAGCTGGAATGACACTCTAGACTTTTCCAGCAGATCTATTTAGGTGGGGAAGAATATATTTTAATTTGAAAAAATTAAGCCAGCGATAATGTAAAGTTTTGATATACACAGGATAATTATACTTACAAGTCTCAATATCAGCTTTAGCCAGTTTTCCAGTTGTGGCAAAGTGAATTCTGATGAATTTTCCCTGTTTTAGACATAATTATATCCTAAGTAATTTTATCTTATTAATAACTACAGAACTGAGGCCAGAGTTTAAATAGGTAATGAACTTACAAAACGGGAAGAGTTGTCATTCCTCACAGTCTTGGCATTACCATAAGCCTCCAACAGTGGGTTGGCAGCAATAATCTGGTCTTCAAGAGAGCCCTGCAAGTGGAAGAAACATTCAAGGAATATGTTGTTATGAAGAGAATGTTTGTGTTGCTTTATAATAATTAGCACATAAATGTGTAAGGGGTCTGACCTGCATCTTTCCAGGTACTGCCTCTGCCTTTTTTCCACTACTGACTGCAATTGTTGCAAAGTACTGGATGACACGTTTGGTGTTCACAGTCTTGCCAGCACCAGATTCTCCGCTAGATTAAACATAAGATATTGAAATTTTTCAGATAAGAATTGTGTGTGCCACAAGGTAACATAGAAGATAATGCAAAGTTTTAAGTTGCTTACGTAATCAGGACAGACTGGTTTTCCTTGTCTGTGGGACAAATGCAATTTTAGATTAATCACTTTTTTTATTTAGTTCATGAACAAATATGTAATTAAATCTTATTATTTAGTGGCTTTTAAATTGAATGCTTACCTTGGAGCATGAACTGATAAGCATTGTCAGAGACAGAGAAAATGTGGGGTGGGGGCCTCCATACGCTTCTTGCCTCTGTAGGCCTCCACCACTGCTTGGTCATACACAGGGAGCCACTTGTAGGGGTTCACAGTGGCACAGAAAAGTCCAGAGTAGGTCTAGAATGAAGAAATAAAGGGGATTGGTTTTACAGCTGTTTTATTTTTAACATAGTTTTTCATCTGTGAGAAAGCATAAAGCTTACGTAGATCATCCATGCTGCATAACGCTCTTTGAGGTTATACAGGACAGAGGCTTCATTGAGGTGGGTCATCATGGCCATGTCCTCAATCTTGTCATACTTGGGAGGATTCATGGGGTGGACATCCTCCTCCTTAACGACTCTTTCCTAAAACAAATAGACAATATAGAGAGATATAGTCAAGTACCTTTCTGTTTAATGGAAATAGTCAATCATTGTCTTAACTAAGAGCCTTGCTAACATACCTCCTTTTTATCAAGAAGTTCAACAGTGACGTTGGCACCATCTCTCTTCAGGATTTTAGCTTTCAGGTACAACTCCTCCTTGTCAGGTACATAACAAGCTGACTTTGCATCAAAGGGCATGGTTTGGGCCTCAAGCCTCTCCTTCTCAGGCTTACGGAGGTAAATGGCAGCCGGGCCATAAGTGGCCATGTCGCTGTCTCCCATGATTGAGGTTTACTGTTGGAAGAAGAGGCATGAACGTGTCATTTTGTAATAAGAAATATTACAACCACGGACTGTAAGAAACATAATTCATCCTTGCAACATAGCATATCTGAAATAAGTTAAAAAAAATAACAACTGGATGTTTGTTTTAGTTTTTTGTAGTGACTGTATGAGGCAGTCAAGAGCAACAGTAAATATTTACAATTTATCTAATGTTGGAAACAGGTAATCATATTAAATCTTGCTATTCAAAATACACCCTACAGGTGTGGGGTATTGTAGTAAATAAATAAAAGCGTGTTGTATTATTATTTAGGGGATTTAAAATGTTGTCTTTATCTTTCATCATGGTGTATAAAGTGCAGTCTTTTCAAAAAATCCAAAGAAGGAAGAAAGACATGAGCAGATCTGAAAGTAGGTGTCAAAAATGTTTAAGCTGAGTGCATTGTCTATTCTCTTATAGTATTTTTTATATTTGAAGTGATGTCTTCATAGAACCTCACTGAAGCCTGGTCAAAAGAGATATAACATTTGAATAAAATTAGCTACAAAAGCAGAATAGGTGATAACTGTCCAGCTAAAGACTGTGTGTACAGCCTAGATATTTGGATTTAAGGACCAAATGTGGAAAATATGCATACCTATGCAACCCCATTTGATTGAAAAAGACTGTTTTGACTGAACTGGAAAGGGTATTCAGAACTATAGGCATATGTTTTCTTTGGTAGCCATTTGGCTTGCTTGCTATTATTTGAAAAAGTAATTTAAGTTACTGAATACATAGTCGGTTACAAAAGCAGATAAACCTACCTGTTCTTTCCAGTACCAGATGAAATGTCCAGAACTGTCAAATAGTCTAAAATGATGGGAGTAAGATGTCAGACAATAAATTATATATAAATGCAAATAGTACAAATTGTACAGATTTCACGGCCAAGCCGATCCAGCTCTCCCATGTTTCAGAGAATATCAGAGTTCATCATGCAGCCACCCATGCTGTACAGCGCCTCCCTGATTAATCAAGCAGGTGACAACTTACTGTGCACTGGAACCCCCTAGTCTCTCTGAACTTCTCGGTTCCTCCAGGTCCTTATATTGTGACCATCTGCAAACTAAGCAGGATCCAAATAAGGAAAACTGGAATGGTTTGATATATTTAAACACCACGTCAAGCATGCGATCACACACACACATTGGCTCATACATGTTATTAATTGAGCAGCACCTTTACTTTAATTATTTTAGCTGTTGATTAGGATTTGTGTAATTTTGTTTTTACACATTGATAAACTAACAAGTTTACTTATACATGTTATTAAATGAACAGCACCCATACGTTAATTTTGTGATTTAAATCTAACTTGTGATACTTTTGAGTCTACCTAATCTGGTCCATTTATGTAGGTAGGCCTGCATATTCTTTAATAAAAAAAATAATACCCTTACAACTGTTAATGCACTGTATTATTTTTATACCACACACACATATATGGTCAAGGTCTTTTTTGGCAGGGGCAGAGCTATTCCATTTCAGGGCAATTTTCCAAAATGGCTGGAGGCACTTTGGCGCAAGCAGTAGCCCCCCCATATACAGGCTTGAACTCCACCGGGGACAGGCCCGAATCCAACCCGCTGTCATTTCCCCAAAACTTTCCAAAGTGGTGTACTGACATTTGTGTTATAATTTCCTTCAAATCTTGTTTACTAACGCACATTTTTAGCTTAATCAAAAACACAAGGTATAGGCTCCTACACTGAAAAGATTAAATATTTAAAAAGAAGAAATCAAATACAAAAAACTGAACAAAATCCCTGCCTTCACTTCACTGCCACGGCCTCGTGACACTATTTATACGTCTGACCTTCACCAGGAAAAGCCTTTCAGGCAGTTGGCAGTTTTATTGCTTGCATTTTTATGTGTCAGATATCTGGCGAGCGCTCGCAATTAAAATTAAGTTCTTCAAGTTTCACTGAGTCTTTTCACCTCAGACCAGCCAGAGAGCGACTTGAGCTTTCTTTGGGAAATCGAGCTGAACCATAGCTTTTAAATAGGATGGTGCCGTTCTAGTGGCTGTCCTTTAGGCCAGACTGAGGGATTTAAATGAAATTCTAGCAGCTATAGGGAACCAGTGAAGGGTGACCAGCAGAGGATCTATGGTTGTTCAAAGACCATTCCTCTATGGTTGATCAAAGACCATTCCTCTATTCTGACCATTCCTCTATGGTTGATCAAAGACCATTCCTCTATTCTGAATCATCTGCAACGATCTCAATATACATGCAGGCAGGCCGGTTAAAATTGAATTACAATAGTCTAGTTTAGACATAACCAAGGCCTGCACAATAAGTTGTATAGAATATTGAGTGAGATATGGTCTGATCTTCCGAATTTTATAGAGTGAACCGGCAAGACCTCCTTACAGAAACTACATGCTTAGAGAAATGAAGTTAGTCATCAAATATAACTCCCAGGTTTTGTGCATATTTAGTTGGGTTCAATGAAGATGAACCAAGCTGGATGTTAATATTTTGTGGGATAGCTGGGAATACGAGGAGCTCAGTAATATAGATAAAGGCAATCATTTACTTTGTTGCAAAACACTACATGCCTACGAACATGAAAGCAACCTTTGCTTTTGTGGACAGCATACATTCTGTAACCTGCTGTCTCTCATCAGTATCATCTCATCATAAAGTGCTCACACTCATTATTTTGACGTGACACTTTGGAAGTGATTATTAACTTTTGAGTTTTTAGGCTTGGCTACTTATGTGATATGATTTCCTACAGGCCTGTATATTGTATAATGTTTGTGAATGAGTCAGGTTGACGTACCATGGTGTTTGAATATTCCACAGTAGGCCTGGGTCTGCTGTCAAGCTTATTTTGTACTTACATTTGGGTGGGGCGGGGGCATCCTGCATCCTATGTAAGCAAAAAGAGGTGGAAGCAGCATGTCAAGGTGCGCTCTTCAGGTCGGGTGGTCTTCCAACAGTGCTGTGATCCCTGTGGCTCCTGAAGACTTGTGGAAAGGCAGCAGTAGTCTATAGGTCAACTGTGTATGAGGGGTAGGGTGAAAAGTTCCAAGCATCCGTTGATTTATTATCATATTACTTGGATATTCTACTGGTGATTAACACATTGATGAAATGTAATTTGTCTTTATTGAGATTTCACTTTTTTAATCAGCGATGTAGTGATACGTGCAGTGGTAATGTGACGATGTGATCGAGCCTGGCTCTTTGGCGTTGCGGTCAGGGTGCATGTTTGGCACCCTGTAGACCCGGGTTCGAGTCCGGGTGGGGTTACCACGCTTTCCCTTCACTACAAATTGTGTCAGAAGTGGGATGGCTCGCTGTGAGGTCATCGGAGACGTGCCCGTAAACCTGTGTGAGGGACCCCCAGCTAGGTTGACCCCTGTGTGGGGCGCTCTGGATGGGAGAAGTACAGTTGATGGATGCACGAGGAATACCTGTGTGTGTGAAGCGCAAGGGTGCACTTCCCGAAGGTGAGGTCAGTGTGACGATGTGCCAGGCTCGATGGTATGGCAGTCAGAGCACATACTCATCTGTAGTGACAATCGATGAGTGAAGCACCTGTGTGTGGGGCGCTCTGGATGGGAGAAGTACAGTTGGTGGATGCGCAAGGAATGCCTGTGTGCGTGAAGCGCAAGGGTGCGCTTCCCGAAGGTGAGGGCAGTGTGACGATGTGATCTTCACTACAGATGAGTATGTGCTCTGACTGCCATGCATCTCTAAGTTGAGTTCATTTTTAAACACATTTACTTATCATCAGCAACAGTCAAACTTGTTCATACACTGAGCAAGAATCATCATTACCACTAAAGAAACATGAAAACACAGTCGCTACAGTATGGTAAAATCATTTAGAGTTAGTCCCATGACAAAGACGCTAATACACGAGGAAAATACACAAGGCATTACACAGAACACACAGACTCCTAATTGCTAACGCTGACCATAACATATAAATACATTACACCCTATAGCTTCTACACACTCAGAGTTATGGGTGAACCCACCATACCTGAAACACAACAGCCCTGCATACTACACAGATCACCGTCCCTCTCTGTTATGTGTCCCTTAGGGTTGTGGGGAGACGACCAAGACAGGTCGCTCCCAGCACCACCACAAACCCAGCACTTGTCACAAGCTCATGGCATGGTGGAGAGCAGAGGATACAGTCCTGTCAGGAGCATCTGTCTCTGAAACGTTTAGGCTGGAATGTGGTGGTAGGGTTTGCGGCCTCCTGACCCTAAGGCGGGCAGCAGGAATGCCATTGCAGCAGGAAAGAGAGCCCCCGCTGTCAGCAACGATGCAGTGGACTCCGGGCTGTCATGGCAATGCCGCAGCCCCTTCTGGTCAGCGGCAGCGATATCGAAGACCCCCGGGCATCAGTGGCCCCCACTGGGTGGCTGCAATGGTGATGTGGCGACCTCTCTGGCTGGCAGCCCTGAGGCAGAGACCCCTGGCTGTGAATCGGTGGTGTAGAACACCGTTTAGTTGGCAGGAACATTGCAGGAAGGATGCGAAGACCCATCTGGTTGGCAGCAACAATGCAAAGACTCGTCTGATTGGCAGGAACTATACAAAGACATGCTTGGTCGGCAGCAACAATGCAAAGACTCGTCTGATTGGCAGGAACTATACAAAGACATGCTTGGTTGGCAGGAATGATGCGAGAGCTGTCTGGTCGGCAAGAACAATACACAGACCTGTCAGTGGCTTTCTCCGTTGTAGCAGGGGTGCCATAGCCTCAGCACCTATAAGGACTATGGGTTTGGACGCCAGCTGCAGCAGACAGCGGGGCACTCTCTCCAGGAGCATTTCCAATCTTAACAATAACGGTGTCCTCGGTGTGCTGAGCTGGGGCAGGCTGTAGCAGATGTATCGATCTAGCAAACCAACTGCATTCTTAGTATGGTAATACATTTTATTGGTATACAGTATATATTTATATTAACCACCATTTTGAATGGCTAATGTTGTATGAAAAATGTTTCTGTCTTGATTTTTCCTTGTGGCATTGCCACATCTCATTTCTTAGAACTAGGTTATGATACTATATGATGATTGACTATTTGGGCAAGGTGTTCTGACAAGTTGTTCACTAGACTGTAATGATCTGTGGAGTCTGTTATACAATTTGGTACAAATGAGGTAGAAACTAGAACTGAGTAAAATGTAAATAGCAGCAAAGCAGTTAGGAGAGAACAAGACAAATTCAACATTGACCTGCTAATTTTATTGGGAAATACAATAAAAGTGTGGTCAGGAAATATTATATCACATTTCCAGAGTCGCGGCTCTTGACCCTCAGCTTGTTGACTTGGGACTCAGCAATGGCATCATGCTCCTCAGCCTCCTCCAGCTCATGAACCTTCCTGAACTTGGACAGATGGGAATTGGTTTGTTCCTCCTGCTTTCCAAAAGGACATCAGTGTGATGAATGAAACACCAGCATTGAAGTTTCTCATCACAGTTTTTCGCTTATGACTGTTTTGTGTTAGCCTTTAGTATTTTCTTAATTTCTTTCTTTCCTGAGTTTTGTGTTCAATATTTTGACTGATTTGTGATAAGTTTGGGCTTCCTTTTTCACAAAATGGATAAGCCTAATCAAACATTATTGTACTGTGTTCTATTCACACCACACATATATAAGTAGGATATCTGAGTGATCCTTCTTTGGCAGTAGTAGACCCAGCAGAATTCAGGGCAACATTCCAAAACTAAGGTGTACTGTGACTCTTTATTCTTTTCTTATTCCTTCTATGCATTTTACACAGTCAGATACTGCAAACTACACAGAGCCAAAATGTTACATACGGAGGTTAAAGGCTAGAGGTTACATTTTCTCAACCTGGTGACATATTGTATAGCTCTTGTGACCTTTTGTGTAATTAAAATGTCAACCTGCTGTGTCTTGATGATGACTCTTTCAGCGCTTTCAGTTTGCGTGCCTGAAACCTATATAATGATGGCATTTATTAGTGTATTATGTAAGCTAAGAAAAATTAGGTTACATAGCATATATGGGCCATTCTACCGAATTGGTGCAAAGTGTGGTCCCACAACAAGAAAAACTATTTACATAACAATTAAGTATTCAGACATAGATATTTACTAAGAACATATTATGGTCTATTTAAACCCAAGACATTAAATGAGATAGGGATAAGCTAAATATATACAAAATCATCATTTATAGGGTACTTTCTATTGGGAAGTAGCTGTCCCCAACCCTGACATCTAAATTTCAGTTATCAAAAATAACACTTTTTAGATTTTTTAGATTTTTTTTAATGATCTAATTTCAAAGATCTTTATGATTAAGTTTAAACAGAACTTGAAAGATTTAGATTTATTGTGGGTTTAATTAAAAAAAAAAAAAACTATACTCAAAAAATCATGTCCATAGTTTTCATGTCACTACCGAAACACAGGAGTTTTAATCCGTTGGCTGAGCCTGTTTTTTAGCCACACCCCTGCATTTATAACCAGGCAGTGATACTGCATCCCTGTCCCTCATGGCTGAATGGTAAGTAGCTAAATCCCATACTTTTGATATAAATGTGTTCCAAAGTCTGAAAATCAGTGTGTAACCTTAAGAATTGTCACTACCGAACACCTTTTTTTCTTCAATTAAGTAAACTTTTTGGGGTTTTATGCAAAGTATTATGTTTGTTTGTGTGTACACCTCTTCAAAGATTTGTTTGCTAGCCATGTGCTTGCTATAATTATTTATTTATGCTCAAATTTTGCTAGAATTGTCACTACCGAAACAGTCACTACCGAAACAGTCTCTACCAAAACATATGGTAAAGTTTTGGTAGTGACATGATCGTTTCGGTAGTGACATGTTCGTTTCGGTAGTGACAAAATGGAATGGTAAGTAGTTCAATCCCATCATTTTGAAATAAATGTGTTATGTGGACTAAATGGTAAAGATGTAGATAATGCTGATTTCTATCTGAAATTGTTCAGGAGAGAAAGAATCATAAGACACCAGAATGCCAAAAGGAAAAAGTGGAGCAGAGAGGCTGAGAGAATACCGACAAAGAGTGAGGGATGACCCAGTGAAACACCAAGAATATTTAAGGAAGGAAAGAGAAAGAAATAAGAAACGAAAGGAAAAAGGAAAGTTGAAATGTATCAGTGATTTATCCAACAGGGAGCAAAAGAAGGTCAGAAAATCATGGAGGAAAAGACAGCAAAAGCACAAAACATTTGTGTTTTTAATATTCCCAACCTAAAGCATGGTATGAGTTAAGATTAAGCAATAAGGTTGAGGAAATATGATACAACCTTGCAAACAAAATACTGTGGTCACTACGGAAACAGTGCTGTCTCTACCGAAACAGTGCAGTCACTACCGAAACACTGGATGTCTTGTAAAAAATAAAGTATATTGAGTTATCAACTAAAATGTTATGATACTGATTGGTTTAATGTATGTTCAATTTCATCAATCATCCACTCTGGAATCAATATGATCAGTATTTTGCATTTTACACAGAAATATTGCACTTAGATTTTGATGAATTGTATAAATTGAACTTTGAAATTTGGTAAAAATTTCATTTTTATTGATTTCATTGTGAAAACCTTCAAGAAATATTTGTAAAAATACTCTTCAGAGAAGGGAAGGAAACACAATCTGAACAGGTTAATAATAATAATACGTTTTTACTATAGTTTATTACTATGTTTCGGTAGTGACAATTTTAGGGAGAGGAAAAACATTCCAACACATTCTGAAAATACAATATAAAAATTGACGGTTCATTTACTAGATATGTGTACTTTAGATATGGTACAATATATATACGGACAAAGTTTTGGGAATAAAACATAACAATTTTCAAAATATTTCCAACCTGACTTTGCACCAATTCGGTAGAATTGCCCATATATAAGAGTACACCCCTGTGCATTATCACGTGGCCAGTAGGGTATTTGCTCTTCCTTGGTAGGACAGTAGGACGGCTATGCAAGACTTCTTCCTAGCATTTGGAGAAAAAACAATGGAACAATGAAATGGCACTTATTTTTTGTTGGGGTTTGTCTTAGTTCCAGCCTAGAAGTAGAATATATAGGCATTAAATTCCAGAAAGCTGAATCAAATGTCGGTTTTCCACTAATTTACCCAACATGAGTTATTTTTTGTACTCAAATCTGATTAGGGAGACAAACTAATATTGCGAAAGTACATTATGCTTAATGTACTTTTTGAATAAGGCTAGTTTCACCATTGAATTATAATCTCTGCCAAGGAGATTATGTTTTCAGTTTGTTTGTTAGTTTCTCGATGATAGTTTGTTTGTTCGCCATAGCTTCACTTTCAGGAACATCACGAGATACTGAATTTGGCCTTAGTGGAGGCATGCACTCTCCGAGAAAATGTCCGCTACACACCATTCCTAGATTGCCCTTACCTTACCTTTCCCAAGACCAGATGAACCTTCCACAAGTTTTAACAGCCTAAAAAGAAAAAAATGTAGTTTTAAATAACTTTTAAAGCAGTGTGAAATTAGTATAAATTGTGACGAGCAGGTGATGACACACTGTGTACTGGAACAGCCCCTTATATTGGCCTTATTCTGCAAACTAAGCCGACTCCAAATAAGGCAGTGTGGTTTTATGGTTTGACCTATTTAAACATTTCCCGAAGCATTTTGTACCAGAGAATTTGAAAAAGTCTGCTTTACTCACACATTACTCCCACATGATTAATTTATTAACTCTAAATCATAGTGTATGTAATATTTGAAGATATGTTTGAGAATCTGATCTGAATCTGATTTTGACTCATCAATGCCATTATTTTGATTATACTGATTCAAGGATGAAGAGATGAGGAGATGAAACTATTAGTTCATCCCAGTCCTAACTACCACTTTTTGTGACAGTAACAAAATACATAAATATAATAACCCCTCTTCATTCAGGCCCTGGGCCCTTGAGACAATTTAATTGTTTTGGTGCTTTAGCAATTATATGGAATTGAATTCATAAAAAAAATCACTTGTGTTTTCATACATGTGTGCAGGTTTACAAGTGAATATGGTTATACTGCAACTGAGTGGTGTCAAATGTGGTGTGAAGTTTGCAGCGTATGTTTTGGGGCTTCATTTAAATTGAATTATATTAAAATTGATGTGCCTATGAAAAATTGATATACTAGATTCTATTGATGCCACACATAAATAGATGGCATGTCTAAGTAGACTATTTTTTGGCTGTGGTGGAGCCAGTACATTTTAGGAGAGGATGGCAGTTTAATTGCTGGTGTACTGTGACATGTTTTTTACAGTTTCTTGGGCCTAGCCCTTAATATATCTGGACGCCACATCATGACAGCAGTCTTCAAATAATACAGAACCTTATGCTGAAGAAACTAAGGTACATGATACTAAATGCTTAAATGTGGAAGAAGGACAACTAACAACATTAGTCACGTTTGGTATATTTCCTTAGCCTAGTGACACACACACACACACACACACACACACACGTAGGGTAATCATGTTAACCATGCTTATCATGCCTCCTGCTCCATACTTGTCATTTAAATATGTTCTCACATTAATGTGACATTTGTGTGTGCATACCATGTGTCCAGTGGGCCCCAACTAGTGAGATGCCTCTGGCTTTTTTAAATGCACTCACTCAGACAGCTAAAATGCAGCTAGGAGATTTACAGGGTGTTTTAGTAGCTTCGGTCATTACTATGTGTAACAGGAGCTATAAGGGGGAACCCCACAGCCCTGTCTAAGTAGACAACTACGCTACCCTGGGAATTGCACCCAGAGAATATTTAAACTAAATGTTTTAATAGGCACATCAGCCCGTGAGAACAGGTTCCAAACACACACCGTCGTGAATTCCACAAGAGGTTATTTATTGTAAAGATATGTAATTATGATGTGAAGGCTTGTAGAGGAAGGGATGGACCTAGACAGACTGAGAGGTTAGTCAAAATAGAAAAGGTATTTATTAAATAATCAATAAAAGGGCTTAAAAACAGTCAGCACCGTGAGGTTCAGGGCTGACAAACACGCTAGGGAAGGGAATTAAATGGAAACAAACTATAGCAGGCAAGGACTTACCTTAGAGGGGCGGCAGACTAACTGGGAAGTGTGCTTCAGGGTTCACACCACCCACAGCACAACACACAAAGTGACCAGCGTGACCCAACAACCAAAGATCAAACGTGAGCATGCACTGACGGAACTCCACCACCAGGTGACTAGCCCCCCTCCAGGATAGCACAATGCATGCTCATACAAACAAAAGGAGAAAAAGAAAATATGAAAAACTAGTTGACCGCAGCTGTAGGGCAAACACACACAGAAACTACAGGCAAGTTAGTTTCCCCTCTCACAGGATACCTGAAGTACTAAAAGAACTACACATAAACCACACATGCAAATAATACAAACAGAACACAGGAACAAACGCGTGCTGTGCACACCTATGGCCAGGTACTGATATAAAAACACACCACAATAACGAAAACAAAGCAAAGCAACAAGTTAAGCACGACAAACCAAAGCAATTAAACTTAGTGAGACGACAGACCCAAGCAAGCACAAGGAACACGTTAACAAATGACAAGGACAAGCTGTTGTGTCTTCATGCTGCAACCACACCACTAGGTGTCGCTGTATTGCACTGTTATGTGTGGGATTACCATGTACTGGGAGAGAAGTAGTTAGTGTTCTAGGATGAAGCCTTACCCATGTACCATGCCGTATACATGCTCCTACTTTGGATAAAGTGTTTGGAAGTTAACCACCTGCCTCCTGTTCATTTATAGTTGCAATATAACAAATTGGCGACGAGGAACTTACTCACGTTGGAATTTACTGGAATTATCATTTTTTCTCGACGATGGCTACGAATACACCTTTCCCGGATTTTTTTCTGCCCGCGCCAGGGGAGCCTGCCATTCCATTCAAGTCCTGGGTGAAGATTTTCCAAAACTACTGCCTGGTAATCGATGTGGAAGGACAAGAATGGACTGGGGCAAGACAACGCGCTCTTCTACTTCACTGTTTAGGCACAGAGGGCCAAAGGATATTCTACACATTACCGAACACTGGTGATACGTTGGCAACTGCGCTAACTTCTCTGCATGGCTACTTCACGCCAAAGGTAAACGTCGTAGTGGAGCGGCACACATTTCGGAAGCGAGTTCAGCTAGCAGATGAATCTATAATTCAGTATGTGACTGCTTTGCGCCAGCTAGCCGCTACCTGTGAGTTCGCTAACGGTGATGACATGATACGTGACCAATTAGTGGAACACGTTGCACATGCACGCATAAGGGAAAGACTGTTGTTAAAGCAGAAATTGACATTAGAGGATGCTGTTACTATCGCTAGTCAGATGGAGTCAGCTGGCGAGCAAGCAAAATGCATGACTAAAAGTGGGTTACCTGTGCAAGCAGTCCAAGTACACAGCACAACGTCGACAGCCATGGAAAAATGCGCGAGTGGGGTCATCTACAGGTCAGTCTACCGCCAGTTTCACTCCTGCTACAAATTCCCGTGCCTGCTTTCGCTGTGGATCCGACAAGCATCTGGCAAATGCACCGGAATGCCCAGCTAGCACTGCCGTGTGTAAAACTTGCAATAAGAGAGGACATTTTAGCCGTGTGTGTAGGTCTGCTGCACAGACTCACAGCGTGAGCGAAGTGGATATACCCGAATACACACTCTTTATGCTGCAAAGAGAAGAGTCGCCGGCTAAACTGAATTGCACCGTGGATATATGCGCCGGGACCATGCAAAAGACTGTTACATTGACAGTGGATACTGGAGCATCAGTGTCGGTTCTGCCCCAAGGAATAGTGGAGAAATACTTCAAGGGAGTGACCCTACAACCACCTGCAGCTCGCCTTGTGACCTACTCCCAAACTCCAATCAAAGTGCTGGGGTGCATGCCTGCTACAGTGGTGAGAGACAATGATGCTTGTAAAGTGAACTTTTATGTTACAGACAATGGAACCCCATTAATGGGGATGGACTTAATAACTGCTCTTAAACTGCGTATTGAAGGATGTACATTGCTTTCTGCCTCACCTGCCTCCAGACCAGTAATGCAACTGGCCACAGCCAGCAAAGATTCGCCAGCTATGGGCTGCGCTAAAGGATTTATGCACAAAGTCAAGATCTCTGAGTCTGCATCACCTGTTCGACAGAAACTACGCCGTCTGCCCTTCGCTGTCAGATCAGCTGTGTCTGACGAATTGAACAAATTGCTCTCTGCTGGGGTGATTGAACGAATTGATGCCTCACCGTGGGTTTCACCCATCGTTGTGACACAAAAGAAAACAGGTGGCATAAGAATGTGCGTAGATCTACGAGAACCAAATAAAGCCATAGTGGTGGACAGCCACCCTCTACCACATATGGATGAACTGCTTGCCACTCTTGCTGGATCAATACTCTTTTCAACTATTGATCTTGAAAGTGCTTACCACCAGCTCCCACTTCATCCAGATAGTAGGGATTTGACTGCATTTATAACTCATGAGGGTCTTTTCAGATTCTGCCGTGTACCTTACGGGTTAGCGTCCGCGCCCGCGGCATTTCAGAAGATGAGGTCTGTGGTCCTGCAGGGAGTACCTAATGTTCAGAATTATCTTGATGACATCATTTGTTTTGGAAGTACACAATTGCTGCATGATGCTGCGCTTCAGGAGGTGTTGCAGCGTCTCAAAAAGGCAGGTCTGCGTATCAATGAGAAAAAGTGCCAATACAGACAGCCCAGCCTGCGCTTTCTGGGACACATAGTGACCGCACAGGGAATTGAACCAGATACAGACCACGTCAAAGCCATCACACAAGCGCCACCACCAAAGGATGCTGCCACCTTACGGTCATTGCTGGGGATGCTTTCTTGGTAGAACAAATTCTTACCCAATTACGCCACTGTGGTCGAGCCGCTGCACGCGTGCCTTCGCAGCGACACAGAGTACAAATGGACTGCAGAGGCTGACAAGTGCTTCGGGGAGGTCAAACAGCTGCTGCTGGACAGTTCGGCACTAGCCTTATATGACCCTGCCTTACCAAGCATTGTTTCCTCAGATGCTTCTGATTACGGCATAGGCGCCGTCTTCACACAGATTCACCCAAACAACATTGAACGAACAGTTGCCTTTGCTTCAAGAACACTTACACAGACTGAAAGAAAATATGCAACCGTTGAGAAAGAGGCTTTAGCCTGTGTTTGGGCAGTCGAGAAATGGAGGACATACTTGTGGGGACAAAGGTTTACTCTCCGCACCGACCACCAGGCCCTTACTACTCTTCTGAGCACAAAAGGTGCTGACAGAGCTGGAATGCGCATCGCCAGATGGTCAGCACGCTTGTTGTGTTTTAACTATGACGTAATCTACCGTGCTGGTACACAGAATCAAACTGCGGACTGTCTGTCTCGATTGCCACTGCCTACTGCTACTTCACATGAACCAGAGACTGAGCCCGAGTTGGTTGCACTGCTCACTACAGCACAAGCTGCTATTACGCCTGCTGAGTTCAAGTCTGCTTCTACAGTATGCATCGAGCTCTCTGCATTGCGCACACAGATCCAAAAAGGATGGCCTGCTTCTCCAAAATCAGTGAGTATTGAGCTGAAACCATACTTCAAAATGCGAAATGAACTGAGTGTATATGAGAACTTAGTGCTCCGTGGATCTCGCTTAGTGGTGCCGGTTGCTTTAAGGAAAACATTAGTTGTGTTGGCACATGAGAACCACCAGGGCATTGTGCGAACTAAACAGCGCCTGCGTGAGCTGTACTGGTTCCCGGCAATGGACTCCCTGGCCCAGTCCTACATCTCAGCCTGCACACTCTGCCAAAGCATGGACCGTACTGCAAAGACCTTCGCTGCACCACTACAGCCTGTTCCCTTGCCTGCTGCCCCATGGACAAAGATAGGCCTTGACATAGTAGGACCTTTCGAGACAGCTCCATGGAACTGTAGGTATGCCATTGCTCTTACTGATTACTATTCCAAATGGCCAGAAGTGGCATTTACATCATCCATTACCAGTGAGGTCATAATAGGATTCCTCACTACTATCTTTAGTCGCTATGGCAACCCTGAATGCGTAGTGACTGACAATGGCCCACAACTGATTTCGACTACGCTTTCCACATTCCTGAAAGAGCGTAACATCACGCAGATCAAAGTGTCTGTGTACCATCCAGCATCTAATGGGGCTGTGGAAAGATTTAATCGGGTCCTGAAAAGCTGCGTACAAGCTGCTCCATGGAAAGAGACAATGACCGCTTTCCTACAGACTTACCGTGCAACTCCACATGCCATGACAGGCGTGTCGCCTTTCGAACTGATGTTTGGTCGTAAAATGAGAACCAAACTGGCCATTCTGCCATTGCCACCCTGTGACCATCGTGATGCCGAAGTGCGCCTGCGTGTCTCCAACCGTCAGACCCAGATCAAGGCATATTGTGACAAAAAGAGGGGAGCGCGTGCGCCTGCTTTCAAAGTAGGGGACAAAGTAAGAGTGAGAAAACAGACTCATGTTCCCAAAGGATATCCCAGATTCACAGATCCAGTTCAAATCCAAAAGCAAGTTGGTCCATGCACATACGGATTGTCGGATGGGAAACTCTGGCATTCCTCTCACCTCACACAGGTACCTGATGCGGCAGTGATACCTGCCGACGAGAACACTCATGCGGCTGACTCAGCAATGATAACCACAGATCAACCCGCGGCTGAGACAGCTGAAGATCGTGCACCTGAGAGAGACAGGAATGATCGAGCACATCTCGCTAGAGAGCGAAAACCTCCTGGTTGGTTCAAAGACTTTGATACATGAGATGCAAGAAAGAAAAAGGACTGAGTCATATCCTTTGTCATGTTCTAGAGTTAAATGTTTCAGTCTCACTTGATTAAAATAACTTGGTTCAGTTTTGTAAATACGTACGACAGTCTGACACAAGTCATGTGATTTAATTTTTCTGTTGCTCTGTTAATGTCTTATCCTGTCAGGCTTATAATGATCTCTTACCTTACTTATAGAGGGAATTAATTATTTTACGTTGAGGGGAGATGTTGTGTCTTCATGCTGCAACCACACCACTAGGTGTCGCTGTATTGCACTGTTATGTGTGGGATTACCATGTACTGGGAGAGAAGTAGTTAGTGTTCTAGGATGAAGCCTTACCCATGTACCATGCCGTATACATGCTCCTACTTTGGATAAAGTGTTTGGAAGTTAACCACCTGCCTCCTGTTCATGTATAGTTGCAATATAACACAAGCCGTTTAGACTACACGGCAAAGTATGGAAAGCACCGACGCAAAACCCAAACAAACTCGTGAAAACCAAAACAAAAGACAAGACAGCAGCTCGTGTGGTGACTCCAGCCCTCCACCAGGACGGGTTGCGTCTGCAGAACACAAATCATAATTAAAACCCAACCGAGGTAAAATTATGCCAATACCCACGGTACTCGGAGACACTGGCTGCCGCGGGAACGCGAGTCCTCACTAAAAACATAAAACTCGTTATCAATATGATTATAATTTAGAAGACCAAGTTTGCTTACCCTTGCGAGAAACGGAGCATACCTGGAACTAGGATGTACGAGAGTTCTCGGTCAGCGGACGAAGAGAGTACCACAACCCAAGGCTACAATAAAGGACGACGTTAGTCCACAGTGTGAGTAAAGTTTCATGCAACTGGCTTAGAAGCGAAGAAAGAGCCTCATCTGTCATCTTGAAAAGTAAAAAAAAAATAAAAAATTATAAAATAAAATAAATATTCATAATCTGTGGTATAGGTGAAATTTCTGCATGATTCCAATCATTTCGAGCATTTTTATAATCAAAATCGCTGAATTCGCTGAATTAAAATAGACGGGAGAAAACAAGGGACGTGCGGTCAGGTGAGGCACCATGTATTGTCTATGGGAGACAGTGAGGCAGTGCCTCACCTAGGATTGCGCAATCGCGCCAAACTGGGTTTTGCTGAGAACCTTAGAGCTGAGCTCAAAACGCATTGAAAAATCATGTAGGTGAGGCACACAGTACCTCTGCCTCAATGAAGGGGGCGTGCGAGGTTATGCTGGGGAACGTTGCTCTTCTTCTACACTTCTACTTGACGGCGAAAATGGAAGACTTTATTGCTAAGCTGAAGCAGTTCTCAAAACTGGACTTTTCAGTCCAAACGTGAAATGATCAATGATGGGAGACCAATGCCGGAGCTCAAAGGTTTGCTTCAAATGACGGGACAGAAGATAATTCGCTCTTTCCCTGTCATCTCTTCTCAACGTATGACAATGTCTGGACTGTAAATGAGACCGAAGAAGTTTGCCTGTCAGCGGTAGGTCCACTATGCAAAATGACCATCACAATTTGTAAACTTTTAGGTAGATGCAGTGAATGTCGACAACTTCGACATGTAACGTGTATTTTCTATGATTAGTATGTATTGTGTTGGTTGTAAAGCAGTTTTGTCAATGGGCAGAAAGTTGATTGTATTTTTCACTTGACTACGAGGTTCATTATATATACACACTGTGATTAGCTATAGTTTGCTGGGAACTTCCCATTCCTCACGTTCCGTTAGCTAGCGTTGGTTTACTTTTATTTGATTAATGTGTTGTATAAAATGAGACAGAAGAAGTTTGCCTGTCAGCAATGCTGCCTATGCCAACTGTTCTTTGTGTATGATACAGGAATTAAAGAACAAAGCAATCGCAGTGTTCGTCAGTCTCCTGTTTGACCACTGTCACAACCGTCTCCGGTTGCGAGTTTAGTCGTATGACTATGTAAAAGTTCGGTTAACAAGTCAGTTGAGTATTGAGCCGTATAACTTATCACAATTTAAAAATCGTTTAAAAGTCCTGGTATTAGACAATAACTTGTATGTATACATGTCTATGTTTTAAACAACTAGAGACCGGAATGACGTAATCACTTCCGGTTTCTGTGCCTCACCAGCCACGAACCTCACCGCACGTCACTGTGGTTAAGGTAATTCCATCACAAAATTGTGCAGAGAGTATCAGGCATCATGTAACCACAGAGATGATGACCTGGGTCATTAATACTTTGATAAACAGTGTCCCCGCCTTTTTGGCAAGATCACATCAATAACCTCTCCCCTGGTCATTTAACCTCTCCCCTGGCAATTGAACGCCAAATGGTGGAGGGATATTTAGTTTTTTTGTTCTTGTTGTCAATATGCCTTTAAAGCTCCGCGAGTTTATGTCCTAGAGCAGACCTGGGCAAAGTACGGCCCAAGGGCCGTTTGCGGCCCGTTGGCTGTCCCTGTGCGGCCCGCGGAGGTAAATTGTAAATTAGGAATCAAACGTAAATACCTGTACTTATTATACAGCTCTTCAGAATGTTCCGAAAAGTTCCGTTGATTTGAATGGGCCATCCCAACGTTCGCATGTCTGTAATTTCTTTTTCTAAAACTGATTGTTCCAATCCTTGATTGTGATTGGCTAAATCACGTTCCATGCCGTTGTAAAATCCAGCATTACCTTTCAAGTTGTCCTCATAACATTCTATGATAACATTCCATATTACTGCGCATGGAATATTTCAAAGAAAGAAAGACGTTACAAAACTGACGCTGGCCTAGAGGGGAGAGAGATTATGGCAGTGACGGGACATATGCTAGGTGCGAGTCGTCACTGAAATCGTACTGGCGTCCAAATTACAACGAGAGGAAGGAGTGGAGCAACATCCTTGCAACATCATCTGAGACACTGAAGCGTCAACATCAAGATACCGCTGTCGCTGTACCAGCAAAGAGGAGCCCGTTTGAAAACTATTTCAACAATTGCACTGTTAATGGCGATATACAAATAATGTGAATAAATAAGCACCCCTTTTATGTGTTCCATCTGGCTGTTGCGTGGCAACGATTTATTTAGGAACTATACTTTGTAGTGGCGGAAGAATGACGGTTTGTTATTAAACTAATTTATTTCTTAAATTAAATTGTCGTTATTTAATGAAACCATATCAGATATTTGTAGTGACAGTTTTAGAAAAGTAATAAGCCCCCTTCGCGTCGTACCTAACAACTCCCCTTACCTGTTCTAAAATCAGCGCAAAACACGGCCTCTTGGGGCTTATTGCTTAAATATTCACTGCTGCAAAAAATGTATGACTGCTGTCATTGGCAACGGGTTTTTTGCTTCTAATTCACATCTTTCATGTCATTCCGCAAGTAGTCCGGTCATTTAACGTAACGTAAAGTAATTGAAACTTGAAGACAGAAGGTAGGTTGCTACGCATTTGCGTGAAGAACTATTTTTTCTTAGCGGAAATCCCGAAATGGCAACAAAATCATTAAAAAGAGGTATTTTGGAGGAATGTCTTGTATGGTTTTGGCAAGTAATAAGTGTAATAAGCGGGATATTTGTATTTATTTCTGCAGGCCTACGTTTGTGCGTGTGGGCGTGCCTGTGAGCGTTTGCGCTGATATAAATTGATATTACTATTGCTCTCGTGTGTGTGTGTGTGTGTGTGTGTGCCAGCCATGTGTATTGATCGTTAGCCTATGCTAAATAGAATACGACAATTCAAATTAAATGCCTGGAGACAGAACAACTATAAACTACTACCGTATGTTATGCTACTATGCTATGCTACTATACTAACAGCTGTTGACAGGATGACAGTTAGCCACCCGGAAGTACCTTGGCAACCTTTGTTTACAAACATTCTGATTAGTCCTATAAACTAAGGAACAATGTCCCATTGCATCTCAGCAGACATCCCCTCCCTCCCTGTCCAAGATGTAGAATACACAACAGGTGGAATACGAAATACACAATGTGGAATACACAACACGTATCCGCTATTTATCTTACACACCTCCAACACACCTGTTTGCAAGTACAATAAAGCACACGGAGTCGTAGTATGAACTACAGCATGGAGTTTACTGAACTGCTGCTTAAAGTCATGTCACTGCATTACACGAGAGTGGTTCCGGTCCCAAAAAGCATGGAATACACAAGCCACCGCTAGATGGCGCAGTTAACCCAATAACATCTCCCCTTTTAACAGTTTCTTAAAGGCCTTACTAGTTAAGCCCAGCGATAAACTTTTATACGAACCCAGGCACGGAAATAAAACTTAGGCTATATGTTCAATCCTCACCAGGGCTTTAACTAGCCCTATAACACATTTGCATAAGCATAACACAACAACATCTTGTCCTTTTTTTTTAATTAGTAAATGTAGTGTATTATGTAGTGTAGTGTGTGGAAGTTCACAGTTCACAGGTTGAGTCTCTCTGGGGCTTTGGCGAGCCTGCCACTCCTTGTGTAGCTCACTGGTCGCACCGGAGTCTCTGCGGGATTCAGATGTGCCTGATCAGCGGCCTGAGTGGGTTGAAGAGTTGTTGGGCTCAGCGGTGTGCTATTGGGCACTGGTGTGTCATCTTGAACGGGTACGCTGTCCCTGATGGACGTGATGTTGGGGGCCATGCTTTCAGGCTGCACATAGACCTGAGGTGGAACGGGCTCTGCTGGCCGCAGGTCTATTCGATTGCGGCAGTATGTGGTGCCATCTACCTCCACAAGATATGAGCGCGGTGCCACCTGCTGGAGACACATGCCGCGGCGCCACCTTCCCGTTCTATCACCTGGAAGAGGCTTCATTCTGACACTCTGCCCAATCCGTAGCTCTGGGAGGTCTTTGGCAGATCTGTCGTAGTAGTGTTTAGCAACTTGTCTTTTGTACTGAATTTTCTCTTTCACACCTGGAACAACACATGGCTCAAGTAATTCATCAGTCACTGGTAGAGGTGTCTTAAGTCTGCGCGCCATGAGCCGCTGCGCTGGGCTGCTGTCCATGCCCACTGTCGGTGTGTTCCTCCAGAGCAGGATGGCTCTCCATGCATCATCTCCGGCTCCCGAAGCACGCTTACAGATGTTTTTTGCAATCTTCACGGCCGATTCGGCCTTGCCATTCGCCTTTGGGTGGCGTGGTGATGAGGTGACGTGCTCGAATCCCCAGTGTTGGGCAAACTGACGGAAAAGGCCACAGTCTGTGATCACACGATCAGGTTGACCATATCTGGCGAATTGGGCCTTGCACCTTTTGATTGTCATTTCTGCAGATAGGTCAGGAAGGTGTTCTATTTCCCAAAAGTCTGAGAAATGGTCCACGATAAGCAAGAAATCCTTCCCTGCATAGTTAAACAAGTCCATGCTTACTATTTGCCAAGGGCGCTTAGGAAGTGGGTGTGACATCATTGTCTCTTTTTGCTGGTTGTGAGCAAACTCATTGCATGTAGCACATTGGCCCACAAAGTCCTTGATTTCTCCTTGCATGTTGGGCCAGAAGAGTGTCTGCCGAGCCTGTCTGTAGCAGGCCTCTGCACCTATATGGCTCCAATGAATACGGCGCAGCATTTCTGAACGCAGCTTCTTGGGAATGATGACCCTGTCACTTTTGAACAGGACCCCATTTTGCACGCTAATTTCATCCCTGAAAGTCCAGTATTCTCTGATAGCGACAGCCGTTTCCCCTCTCTGGTCTGGCCAGCCCTCCAGAACTGCTGACGTCAGAAGTTGAAGGTGCTCATCCGTCTCTGTGTATTGTTTGATTTTGGCCAAGCGCTGGCTTGTAACATTGAGGTATTCAGCTTGGTCTATCAGTTCAGCTTCCTGCTGTGTTACCGAGCATACTGACTGCCGTATGTAAAGCTGGTCTGAGCTGTGTGGGGGTGTCGTGGCTCTGCTCAGTGTGTCACTTAGATACATCTCTGGGCCAGGTTTGTATACCACATTCAGGCTGTAGCCCTGAAGAGTGAGCAGCATGCTTTGGAGTCACTTTGGAGCACTGAGGAGGGGCTTGTTAAAGATGGTAATGAGTGGTTTGTGGTCTGTTTCTGCAGTCACATCACCTCTGCCATAGAGGTAATAATGAAATCGTTGACAGGCAAACACTATGCTCAGGCACTCCTTTTCGATTTGAGCGTAGTTGCGCTCTGCTGGTGTAAGTGCCCGAGAGGCGAATGCCACTGGTTGTCCATCTTGCAAAAGACAGCATCCCAAACCGTTTTGGCTCGCGTCACTCTGCACTGTGACTGGCTTGGTGACATCATAATATTTCAAAACTGGTGCTGCTGGCACTAAGTGCTTAATTTCAGCCACTGCCGCATCATGTTTTGGAAGCCAGTGCCATGGTACTTCCTTGTCCATGAGACGACGCAATGGTTCGCACACCTCAGAGAGGCGTGGCATGAATTTGGAAAGGTATGTGACAAACCCTATAAACCTCTGCACTCCTTTGACGTCACCTGGTGCTGGCATGGCCTGAACTGCCCTCACCTTCTCGGGGTCCGGCCTGAGGCCCTCCGCTGAAAGCACGTGGCCATAGAAACGCACCTCTTGAACTTTAAATTGCAGCTTCTTTAGACTAAGCTTCAGACTGACTTCCTTGCAGCGCTCCATGAGTGCAAGGAGTTTTGTGTCGTGGTCCCTGTTGGCCTCGTCGTTCGAGTCACCACAGCCAACAATCAATATGTCGTCTGCAATTGGCTCCACCCCATCTAGGCCAGCCAATAGCTCATGTTGTTTTCTCTGATAGACTTCCGGCGAGACAGAGATGCCAAAAGGAAGTTTAAGCCAGCGTTTGCGACCCCACGGAGTCCAGAACGTGGTGAGTAAGCTGCTCTCCCTGTCAAGCTTGCATTGAAGGAAGGCCTCACGTGCGTCCACTAGTGAGAATATGCGGGCCTTGGGCAGTTTGTAGAGGACATCATCCAGTGTAGGCATGATGTAGTGAGATCTTTTGAGGGCTTTGTTTAGTGGCCTTGGGTCAATACAGATTCGAATCTTATCGGGCTTCTTAACAATCACCATATTACTAATCCAATCAGTAGGCTCCGTTACCTTGGTTAGGTGGCCCTCTCTTTCATGTCTATCCAATTCTGCTTTCACAGCTGCTTTGAGGGCAATCTGGACATTGCGCGGCGGGCACTGGACAGGTGTGATGGTCTCATCCAACTCAAAGTGGACCTCACCTGGGAGTGACTCAATGGGTGCGGTGAAAACTTCATTATATCTGCTGATAAGCTGCTGCTTAGTTAGAGACCCTGGAGGCATGTGTGACGGGAGGACGGCAGTGTAGACCGACTACGCCACCCAGTTTATAGAGATGGGCCTCTAGTTTAAAGTTTAGTGTTTAGGTTTAGGTTCTTTATTTGGTGGGAGCAGCACTACAGATTCATCCAGACCTCGTTTCTGATACAAAAATATACAATTTATTACAAGCACTAAAATATAAATACAACACAAGTCCATATGAATCAGGCCGTAGGCCACTGCCGAAGGAACCACAGTCTACAATGTCCAAGAGTCCGCCGTATCCAAAATCCGCAAGCAAGGTCCGTCAGCATCCACCACCGCACCACAGCTGCTCACGTTGGTCTGTCAATCACACACACTCGCACGCACACAGAGAGAGAGAAATCGCCAGTATCTCCACAAGTATTAATACACACTCACAGCAAACAGAAAGTAAATAACCAACACACGAAAAGATAATAATATCAACCAAAAGTAAATCAACCCAAAGAAAATAGCTACTTGTGATAGTCCGTGAAGCTCTACTTTGTATGGTGCTAACCGTAATTCCTCAGCTTATTAGTGGACAAGGCACACTCACCATTGAACCGAGAGCAGACGAATCTAGCTCTCAGTCAATATTCATTCAGGCTTCTCTCAGTCAAACGGACGACTCAGGTCAGCTCTTTCCTGGCAACCCACGAACGTAGAAGACGGGGATCTCACCGGCCTCCACTCCAACGCAGTAGGGAACCAATCAACTTCGGATCTCGTTCAACAGACGTCCGGTAATCCAGTAAACGCCAACGAAACACAAAAGCTCTGCCACAGACCCGGCCCCTTCCCCCCCCGTCCTCTCCAGCAATCCCGGGTGATGTCCAGCATCCACAGACTGTTCAGTGTTCATGTTAAAAAGGACCTCAATCATAGACATAATGATCCGCACCTGTACCATGCAATCAGGTGTTTGCGAGGCACACCAGTCAAGGGGGCGTTGCCCAGCGGAGTTCTGGAAGTGAGCGGTCCTAATTAAAGAAACGGCAGCTGCACAACACAATAAGCAACATCATAACAAACATACAGTCACTCAACACCCACATAATACTCACATATGACACATGCAATCGACTTTGTGCAGCTCCTCAGGTATAGTGAAGTGCATCAGACCCAGGCGTTCACAAGTTGAGCCAGACAACAGAGGGTATTGGTTTGTATCCACAATCTCAAAGTCTTTGAAAGTCTGTTTTTTTAGACAGACGCTAGCAAAGTGATTGGGTGTCCCACAGAAGCGACATGTCTTACCAGATGCAGGGCACGCATCCCTCCCTGGTTTGTGCTGGTGTCCGCAATACTTGCAGTTTCTTTCACACTCTCTAACTCGCGGTTTAGGGAACTTGTGTCCATTGCGCATAGGCTGTCTAAAGTCAGTTGCGTGAATTGTATCGTTAGATTTATGGGCCAGAGCCTTCATGCGCACATCTGTGAGTTCGGCAGCACGACACATATCAACAGCTGATGCTAGCGTGAGGTCTTTCTCCCTTAACAGACGGCGGCGTGTGCCTTCATCTGCTATTCCAAGGACTAGCCTGTCCCTTATGAGTTCTTCCTTTAGCTCTCCATAATTGCAAGTAGCAGCCTTTTCTCGCAGCCTAGTCACAAATACATCTATCACTTCCCCCTCTTCTTGTTTCTGGCTTCCAAAGACAAAACGCTCGAATATAACATTTTTCGCGGGCTTGAAATACTTCCTTAACGCATCTAGAATGCTCGGAACGATCTTCTGCTGGTCTACAGTTAAATGCAGATTGTGCTTGTAGATATGCTTACATTCACTGCCCATGACCCTCCTCAGTGTTGCTGCCTGTACCTCTTTATCTTTCATTCCGGACGCCAATATGTAATCCTGGAAATCTTCCTTGAACGTATCCCAGTTGGCTGCTTGGTCGCCGGAGAGTTTCATCTCTGCTGGTGGTGGAATCGTGTCCGTTATGGTCGTCATCTTTGGGTTAGCACTAGCTCGTTTCGTCCGTTTTCTAGCCACTTTGAATCCGGCTCATAAAAACTTTAAAACTTGCGTCAGTAGTGATATAATTCAAGTCACTAACTATCCCACTTCTGACACCATGTTTGCAAGTACAATAAAGCACACGGAGTCGTAGTATGAACTCATGGACGGATTAAGAAACCACGGGCCCCTGGGCCTGGACATGCTGAAGGCCCCCCCCCCCCTCCACGAAAAAAAAATTGTGCGCCCGCAAAATACGCACGCACACGCACGCACAAGCACAACCAATGTGTTGGATTTTACGGTCGAATTAGATACTTCGGCTATTGTATTGGGAAAGTAAACAGGTCAAAGTTTACTCCGTAACATCCACCTTCGGTGAGGTGTGCACTGCCCCGCTATTGTTTCTGACATTACATGTGACAGGGCAACAGCCGAGTGATTCTTTTCCAAATTGAAACTGATTAAGACCTGAGGGGCAGCATGGGGCAGGAGAGGCTGAATGGGCTGGCTATCCTGTCCATTGAAAAATCAGATCATGCATCACCCCTTTTATGTTTGAAAGGCGTCGTTCGGCAGGTGTAGCCTACTGTGCCTGCTTGTAGGTCTTGACTTTCAGATTCTGCGCCTAAACTAGCTATATCGTATCGTCTCATCACATGATCAAATAGAGACTTGACATTGGACAACAAGATAGGCTACATATTACCCAGCAATCATCATTGCATATCTGTACATGACAAAAATAACAAAGAAAATAAGAAATTGTTAATTTAATCGGTTTTTTAATAGTTTCTATAGTGTATGTACGATAAGCATATATTTTTGTTATAGATTGCCACTGACGATTTCCCCCTAAAAATGATGAAAACCATGACAGAGACAGGTTTGCCATTTTGAGGGAATATATAGTATAGGGTATCCTGGGCAGTCCCAAAAAAGTCATGCATGATCACTGTCGCAATAATCTAGCTTTTTCTAACACAGCACAGGTACACTCAATTAAAGCCATTAGCAAATTAATAAAATACACCTTTTTCAACCACAAATAAGAGATACATAACAGCGACTTCACGCAGAGGCTCTGGCCTTGAGGCCCCCTGAGCTCATGGGCCCCTGGGCCTGGGCCCAGTAGGCCCGTTCGTTAATCCATCCCTGTATGAACTACAGCATGGAGTTTACTGAACTGCTGCTTAAAGTCATGTCACTGCATTACACGAGAGTGGTTCCGGTCCCAAAAGCATGGAATACACAAGCCACCGCTAGATGGCGCAGTTAACCCAATAACAACACCCCCAAATTTGACCAAACTGTATCCTCCCATGACTGACTGGTATTTAAACTTGAACACTGTAATGTAAGTTATACTCTTCTCTCCTCGTTTCTATATCGTATGCTGGATTTGACTGAATTAGCTGTTAGACCTCAAAAATGGCACCTCAACTGAAAAAAAGGAAGATAGAATCAGAATATAGAGTTTTTAACAAAACATGGACTTCTAAGTATTTGTTTACTGAAGTCAAAGGTAAAGCTGTGTGCTTAGTTTGTGGAATACAGGTCGCTGTGTTTAAGGATTACAATTTGAATCGCCATTACGAGAATAAACACGCAGAGAAATACAAGAATTTGACTGATGCAGAGTGGGCTCGGACATCTGAAGCTTTGCTAGCTAAGCTGAATAAGCTGAATAAGGACTTTTTACCAAGCTTCATGCAACCATAGGCCGCAAGGTGAACCACGAAAAGTCCTTTAGAAATTGAATCCCGCTCCACAGGCGTGCATCTACACAATATTTAGTTCATAAAAAAGAAAGAGTCGTGCTTAGCTACCAAAAAAAAGTTCGTCGCTGACTTTCCAGTCAATTTTTGGTGCGTTTATGTTTTATGCCGAACTAGTTTCTTCAGAGCGCACAAGGATCTTGGTCGCGAGTGCTGGCACTTTTCGACACGTGATCATGCTACACCAATGAGGTAGCTGCTTTTTGTCAACAGAATGGCAAGATGGCGGCTCCCGTGGTTAGATTCAACGTTACCGATCAAGAGGAAAACACCCGAACATCCTCAAAAGTGGGCTAAATGGATTCTAAATAGTGCTGTATACATAGCCGCGTCCAAGAAGAACAATGAGGCAAATATACGATAATGTTATGCTTATGTTAAGTCATTTAGATCAAGTTTGACATACCTGGGAATACACCTTACTGACGATCTAACATGGACTGTGAACACCCAGCACACACTGAATAAATCAAGGCAAAGACTGTACTTCCTACGTCAGCTGAGGAAGTTCAGAGCATCAGCACCCATCAGCTGTGTGTCCTGACAGCATCATCACTTGGTATGGGAACTGTACAGCCTGTGACAGCAGTACCGCATCATCAGAGCACCTCTCCCTACAGACCTACAAGAGAAGACTACGTACCAGGGCCCAAAGTATTGTAAAAGACTCCTAACATCCTGACCATGGACTTTTCTAAACACTGAGGTCAGGCAAACATCTCTGCTGCTACAAGACCAGAACAGAGAGACTGAGAAGGAGCTTCTTTCCTCAAGCATTCCGTATCCTGAACACACACAATGACTATAACAGCAATTACACTTTTTTTCACACTTGCACATGGACTGTACACACACTGCACTTTATACTCCCTCTTGCTATTTATGAAAAATATTTCTTGATCTTTCTTTCTTCACACTCGCACAGAAAAAGCTTAACACCAAACGAAATTTCACTACATGCTTTACGTAAGTATTTCTATGTATCTGACAAAAAAACCTCCTTCCTTGTATCAATAAAAGGCAGTAATTGTACTTATACCAATGACCATTTGTTCGTTCTTTCATTCATTCATTCACAAATGAAAACAACACTGATGAACCATAAAAACAATCTTTATGAAAAATATGAAATATGATATATAAAACTGTACAAAACTAAATAAGAAATAACAGATTAAGGACACTCAGTCCTCACTGTCAGTGTCAGGACGGTTATCTTCCAGTTCCTCAGTTTCTTTTGTGTTGGCACAATTACAGCAACGACATTAGTCTGTGCAACACAATCCTGCAGAAAAACAGGAACATCTGCCTGTCTCACAGGCACCTTTGCAGCCGCCGTCAGGGGCAGGGTTTCTGGTCATCCAGGTGATGTGCAAGGTCCCATCCTCTATTTGCCAACCATATCCAGCAGGTGATGGAGCACTTATATTTTGTTTGAGACAGGACCTCATTATTGCAGCCTAGTAGTTTGCCCTTTTGCAATGCTGATGGAGGGCATCAGCAGTAGGGGGAATGCATAATTCTGGCAAGGCTGATGATGCTATACAGAAAGCCTTGTACCTAGCTTCATTTACATTATCGGCAGCTGGCTGATCATATAAGTGGCATACATACTGGCAAAGAAGTGCAAATGTTGACTGCTCCAAGTTAAAGTTAGCACCTAAACTTGTAAAAGCCTTTAGGTACTCATCTTTCTCACATGCAACAGAAAATGTCTTTCTTTTTCCTTTGCCTCCACCCAGAGAATGTGTGAATTCCGATCAAGGCTGAACACACACTGGTTCCGAGAGCTGATGACACCTTGGTAATGTCAATGATACGTGTCCTGTTGCCAGTCCCTGTGAAAACATATAAACTGCATGGCAAATCTGTCTGCACACTTACAGCAATGACTGCCACATCAGTGTCAGAGCTCTTGATAATGACAGCTTTATGCTCCCGTGCAGCATGTTGTGCATGTAAAAACACCCTTGTGTCACATTCTTCATGATCACACTGCAGGTCTTCAACAACACAAACAGACTGTACACCCTCCTTAACAGTCACACAGTGACATTGATTTGTACGTGCAAGCAGAGGTTTTTGCCCACTATTGTAAGGTCTGCATTTTTCCATACAACATACAGGAATTCGGTATTTGTTCCTTCTGAGAGAAACTTTTTCCATTGGGTTGGGGTCCTCTGATCCGGGCCAAAGATTTGCATGCGTTGTGACCCTGCATCAGCTCTATACATGACCGTTCTAGGTTTTTGATACTGATGGGGGAAATCACGAGTCAGCCTCTTCTTCAACATATCCTGTCTGCAACACAACAAAACAGTGACAATTAAGAGTCACAGGAGTATCATGAAAAGCAGAGAGTGGTGGAGGTGGTACAAGACATTACAGGCTAGAACCTATCTGCCATACAGCACATTTAACACCAAAGATGCCCAAGAAAGGCACACAACGTCACAAACCTCACCACACACACACACACACACACACACACACACACACACACATACACACCACACACACACACACACACACACACACACACACACACACACACACCTTCTCTTTGTTGCCAAGTGGTACATGTCTGTGCAAACAGCAAGACTTAAAAACAGTTTCTCAGGCCTGTCACACACATGTTGTGTAAAGCTAGACTTGCACATGACAAATAATAAGACTTGAGAGAAAAATGCATTGCAGTTACCTGTAGTTTGAAGCTTCAAGACCTTCATTTGCTTTCACCAGTTCAATGAAGGCCTTCCTCAGCTGGCCCATTCTCTGCACCTCTTGGTTGACAAGCAGCCTTTGGCGAATGATCCTCTCACAGAATAACTTATAGCTGACATCAAACGTGGGCTCATTCCTAGAACACATATAAATGAGAAGGAAATAAATAAATTAGGGTTGTGATTGTGTGCACATACAACAGAATGCAGATTGAATGTTTACTTATATAATGTTAAGTTAGTAGCTCCTTGAAATGCAATTTAATAAATAACTTACTGTTCTTTCTCTGGTTTTTCAGGCCTCGTCAAAAACCTGGTGTACTGATTATAACAGCCTTTGTGGTACTGCACCTCCAGAGCCGAGCCACGTTTGTAGGCTTGTCCTGTATGTATTCCATCGTGTAGTGGTGAAATAATATACCTCTTCGTGCTTGACTGAAGTAATATGCATAAAACAATGTTTGTTTTTTGATTTATTAAGACATTCCGGTGTATTTTCTTCGTCTTCCGTACTGCTCGATGAAGGCATGGTGGACGCCATCTTGCAACTCTGTTGACAAAAAGCAGCTACCTTATTGGTGTAGCATGATCACGTGTCGAAAAGTGCCAGCACTCGCGACCAAGATCCTTGTGCGCTCTGATGAAACTAGTTCGGCATAAAACATAGACGCACCAAAAATTGACTGGAAAGTCAGCGACGAACTTTTTTTTGGTAGCTAAGCACGACTCAATCTTTTTTATGAGCTAAAGATTGTGTAGATGCGCGACTGTGGAGCGGGTTGAAACGAAAACAGTGTTCACCTTACGGCCTACCAGGGATGGAGCAGTCAAAGCCAGCTTTTTGATATCCCACAAAATCGCTCAAAATAGTAAGCCATTCTCTGAAGGGGAGTTTATCAAAGAGTGTTTGATGGACTCTGCAGCGCTACTATGCCCTGAGAAAAAAGAGGCATTTGAGAATGTGTCCCTCTCCAGGCGAACCGTAACGAGAAAGGTCGAAGACATCGTGGGAAATCTGGAGATCCAGCTGCAAAACAAAGTGGGCAGTTTTGACTTTTTCTCCTTAGCTTTGGACGAGAGCTGTAATGTCCGCGATACAGCCCAGTTACTCATCTTTGTACGTGGGATAACGAAAGACTTTGAGGTTACGAAGGGGCTGGCAGCAATGCGGTCACTGAAAGGAACAACGACTGGGAGTGATTTGTTCACGGTGGTTAATGCATACTTGGACAAGATGGGACTGAAATGGGACAAACTGGCAGGTGTCACAACCGATGGCTGTCCAAATATGACAGGGAAAAATGTCGGGCTTTTGAAGCGGATGCAAGATAAAGTCACTGAAATTAACCCTGAGCAAAAATTAGTAATTTTGCACTGTATTATACATCAGGAGGTGTTGTGTAAGAATGTGTTAAAAATTAACCATGTTACGGATGTTGTGTCTAAAACTGTAAACTTCATCAGGGCAAGAGCATTAAATCACAGGCAGTTTGTTGCACTTTTGGAGGAGCATGAGACTGAACATGGTGACATAAGCTACCACACAGCTGTCAGATGGCTGAGTTTTGTGAGAAGAAAGGCAAGGACATCCCAGAGCTCTCCGATGCAGACTGGATGACCGATCTTGCTTTTGCTGTTGATGTGACGCCATTAATGAATGCCCTCAATACAAAACTGCAAGGCAAGGGCCTCTTTGCACATGAGATGTACAGTCTGGTGAAGGCTTTCATCAGAAAGTTGCAGTTCCTTTCCAGCCAATTGGAGGGCAACATTCTCACTCACATGCCAACATTAAGAGAAGCCACACCATCAGCTAAACACCTCCGCAGGTACTCATCCATGTTAGGGGCACTGCATGGTGAGTTTGTAAGGCGCTTTGAAGACTTTCAAACAGTTGACAGTGAAATGCACATGATTTCTTCTCCCTTCACTTGCAGTGTGGATAATGCACCCAGTGATGTTCAGCTTGAACTCATTGACCTGCAGTCTGATACACTACTGTCAGAGCGCTTTAAGTCAGTATCACTGCTGGATTTTTATTCTTTATTCTTCTTCAAGAGGAGACCTTTCCACACATGAAGAGGCATGCTCAAAAGATGTTGTGAACAAACATTCTCACTGATGAAATTCAACAAATCAAGATCCTCTCTCACTGACGATCACCTGTCAGCTGTCCTTCACATATCCACCTCAGACATTTAACCTGACTTCAGTGCACTTGTTCAAGCCCAACAGAGACTGGATTTCTCTTACTGAACAAGAAACGTTTTACTTTTTTTGTATAAAGTTTGTAATACTGCAAAATCATGCAAATTTTTTTAATTGTTTTTTTGTGAATTGTAACGAGCCCAGCTCACAGGCACGAAACATAAAGGGGAGGCCACGCAGAATTTATGATATAATAATAATAAGTTATTTATTAAGGGTTACAAGTATATATTTATCTATTAATTATAGGAAAACGTGTGGTGAATGTCAGTGTTGTGGAGAGAAACAAAAGATGTAATGTAAAGTCAGTTAAACGGTAATATAAAGCAAACGACGACGACGACGACGACAATCCAAAATCCAACGAGTATCCACAAATCCAATTCCTATCCAAACACCAACGACCAATCCAAAACTCCAATCCAACGCTCTCTCGACTGCCATCTGATCAGGGCTTTTGTAGCCATCCAATCATGGGGTACACCTGTTGTACACCTGCTCCCCATTACCTGCTGAGGAGACAGAACAGGCATGCAAATATCATAGGGCGGGGCAGGGTCGTAACAGAATGTTAAATAAATATTGATAAAATAATGTTGGTGTTTTTACTATGCCTGCACCACATTCTCATACCAGTAGCAGTTACATTTAGTCATTTAGCAGACACTTTTATCCAAAACGACTTACAAGGATGTATACACATTTACACTGATGGCACACTGCACATCAGGAGCAATTAGGGGTTCAGTGTCTTGCTCAAGGACGCTTTGACAGGGAATCGAACTAGCAACCTTCTGATTACCTTTTGATTACTAAACGACTTCTCTCCCTCCTGTACCACTGCCTGCCCAGTTAATCAAAACCATACAATGTAATGCTTTTTATAAAAAGCTAACATTTATATTGAGCAGAATTGAGTTCAGCCTATTGGTCCGGCCCTTCACAACAGTCCCACTATCTCATGTGGCCCCTTGGAAAAATGAATTGCCCACCCCTGCTCTATACAGTGGATCCCCCGTTTCCCCCCCTCGTGTGTTCCATTTGGGAGACCCAGGGGCGAACTGTCCCCCGCGCCCCCTCCCCTTCCCCCTTCTCACACAGCACGGCACCTTCTTAGCAAGCAGGGGCGCCTGCAGTTGCAGGGGGCGCCAATTTGTCAATTCCCCACAGTGATATGATGGATAATAGAAAACCGCTTCGCGGCCCAGATAATAATGATAATAATTATATAAGTGCTCGTGCCGCCCCCCACGTGTCACGAAAAAGCGCCGCCCCAGGCGCTGCCCGCTTCGCCCGTGCCCAAAACCGCCCCTGATACAGACATGTGACGAAGTGGAGCTGCTGCATGCAACAGCTGACTTACATTTCCCGTCAAGCATGTGTAGGAGTATTTGTCAGTCCCTTTGGTTGACAGCTTTACAAGTTCTCTTCATGACATTTGCATATTCTTGGATAAACATTAACAAATGATAGATGCTTTGGGGTCAGCGCCTCTTCAGGACTTCCCCAAGTGAATAATTGAATGCCAGTGTTACAGCCACCTCTCAACACTCCCCCTAAGCATTTACAGGCGATATCATTTAGATAGTATTAAATAAATAAACATCAAGTAGATCCTAGTTATACATTATCATTCTAATAGGCTTTTTTACGGTGTCTTCCAGATCACACAGAATCATTGTTTATCTCTACAATGTCCTCAGGGTTGACAGAAACAGATGTAGGCCATTTTAATTGTATTAACTAATGTTGTAGTGTTGAGTTGAGAATGTTGAGAATAAAACAGAACACAAAGATAGAATGCAGTTTTTTAATGTTGGCCTGAAAATAAAAAACAAATACAGTGAGGTTAAAACATAAAACATACATTCAAATACACATACATCGTCTACAAACGTTTGTTTCTGCCAGTTTAACATGTTATTAAAACGAAAAAGGAAAGTCTACTTTGTAAACACAGTACACAGAACAGCCAAAACATACATACACACAAGTATTGGGATGTGCAAAATCTTCGTAGAAATTAAATAGTCATCCATAAATACAAACTTAAAAGCAGAAGTATACAAGTAAGCAATCTTCTTCAATAAAGCAAAGATTTTGAAGCAGAAAATTCACACAACTTATGTAGAACAGCTAAAACACCTCTTGTCACTACAGATCCATAACTTTGCAGCTAAAGTTGTGATTCCTGGTTGCTATGGTTATCAAGGTGCTATGCTAGCTAGCTAAGGAAACTTTTAATAACCTTAAACGATTTAAATGGAGATTTCCGTTTGCAGGAAATGATAGCTAGTTATCTAGCTAATGTTATAGTCTCCTCGATTTAACTTCTACAATTATAATGGGTGCCTGTGACACTTCTTATGAACGAGTTCATATTCATGAGTTCATATTCACACATATTAACACCAGTTCATCATGTGTAAAGAATGCTGATATGAAATATGAAAACAACCAGTAGTCAATGTGCAAGCTTCCAATTTAATCGTGATTTAAGATACTCTATTTGAGTTGGGGCAGTCTGTCCTTCAGTCGAGGCATGATGATCTCTCACTACAAGTTTCACCTGTTCGTGTTGGAGTAACAAATGCTTGTGGAGTCAAGTGCAGTTGAGAGGCGCTTGTCTCTAGGGCACAGAACACTTGTCTCTTGTCACGGATACAAATAAAAAAGGTTGTGATTGGAATACGGGACTGAAGCTGTCCCTGATGGAACAAATCAAAAGCACCCATAATTCGGGATGTCCCGGACAATTCGGGATGGTTGGTGACCCTACTTGCACCTAAATTATAACATATTTGAGTGTGCTAACATTAGCAATAACGTCAGCTAGTTTGAGGTGTATGCATAGGCTAACCATTAAATTAGCAGCACATTTCCCGTATTTAACAATAATTAAACATGGACTTACCTGAAAGTGATGCACGGGCATCATCTCGCAGTTTCTTTCTCTTTCTTTTTTGTGCCCCTGACTCCTGTTGTCTTTTTGAGGCCATTTTCGAAAAGTTAGCCTACTGTCAAAGTTGGTCAGGCCACTGAGATAGGAAAGGGCACCCACGGCGAGCTTGGAAAGTTGAGTGTGTATTTTTATTTTTATTTTTATTGTTTTTTTTGGGGGGGGGGGGGGGGGGGGGGGGGGGCACCATCGTAACTTTTTGGAGCAATTAAATATACCTCTTGTTCTGCCTGTTTTGTGATATACATGCCTAAAAGGTGCCTAACATTTCTATACTGAAATAATATCGGCATTATAATTATTATAACAATGATGATTTTTCAGTTGCCTATTTTTTGGTGCCCCCTCAGGACTTGGTGCCCTACGCAGAGCGCGTAGTTCGCGTTATGGGAGCGGCGGCACTGCACTGGCTATCCAAAGGTTGATATTTATTATAACAACCTCATATTAATTTCACATCAAACACCTAATTAAAGCAGACAAGTACTTAAATAATAAACAAAAGTTTTGAAAGCCGTAATAATAAATCTTACCTACTGGTCTTATCTTATCCACTATGTTGGCTGCCAGCAACTGCTTGCCCAAATGTAACTATACCGCTAAGACCCTGTTCCATACTAGGTAATAGCTTGGAGTGTCTGATCAAGTTGCTTGTTGACACGTGGGGTCTGGACTTGCCAGCCTGACAAACACGTTTTTGCTGTGACTGCTGCATTCATTTCTGACTGTCTCTGCCAAAGAACTCAACCACAACAAGTTCATAAGGGACACTTGGAACAGATGTCGAAGAGATGCTGAGCTCAACATTTGGGATGCATGTACAGTGAGATAAAATAAATTATATTGAAGTTGTTCTTTATATTATTCTTATTCAGTGAGAGCCACCTTATGGATGGCTATACACTTAGTGGTACAGTTGATGACATTGACACAAGTGACTTGAATGTATCTTACATCTTCATCTATCCATAAATCATAACGTGTTTTTATCCATTAAAATATCACAATGTTGGCCCAATTATAGATTGTATAAAGCAGGGAAAAGTTAAGCGGAGAGTGGAGGCGACGATCGTGCAACTGTGCAATTGTGGGAGTGCTACTGTACTGTGCTGTGCTGTGCGTCTATGTCAGGCTATGGGTACCAGCTCACAAAAAAGTTGTATAGGCCATTCGATGAGAGATTCATATTCCTATATTGAATAGGAAAATATTGGGGGTTGAAATAAAATATTTTATGAGAGACCCTTTTACAGCCCAAAAATGCCACCGTGAGAACGCTGCCGTCCCCTTCACGCAACAAAATCATGTATGAGTGAAACCCTATTACAGACATGTGACGGAGTGGAGCAGCTGCATGCAACAGCTGATTTACAGTTCCTTGTGTAGGAGTATTTATCAGTCCCTTTGGTTGGCAGCTTAACAAGTTCCATCTTCCATTCATGACATTTACATATCCTTGGATAAACATTACTAACAAATTATAGATGCTTTGGGGTCAACGGCTCTTCAGGACTTCCCCAAGTGAATAATTTATTGCCAGTGTTACAGCCACCTCTCAACACTCCCCCTAAGCATTTACAGGTGATATAATTTAGATAGTATTAAATAAATAAACATCAAGTAGATCCTAGTTATAGATTATCATCCTTATTTACGGTGTCTTCAAGATCAAACAGAATCATTGTTTATCTCTACAATGTTCTCAGGGTTGACAGAAACAGATGTAGGTAATTCGAATTAGAATGACTACTGTTGTAGTGTTGAGATATAGTGTTTGAATAAAACAGAACAGAAAGATAGAATGCAGTTTTTTAATGTTGGCCTTATCTTATCCACTATGTTGGCTGTCAGCAACTGCTTGCCAAAATGTAACTATACCGCTAAGACCCTGTTCCATACTAGGTAATAGCTCGGAGTGTCTGATCAAGTTGCTTGTTTAAACGTGGGGTCTGGACATGCCAGCCTGACAAACACATTTTTGCTGTGACTGCTGCATTCATTCAAAAATATTGAAGTTGTTCTCTATATATACTCTATATTATTCTTATTCAGTGAGAGCCACCATAAGAATGGCTACACCCTTAGTGGTACAGTTGATGACATTGACAGAAGTGACAGGGGCTCATGTCCCAGTTTAGAATCACAGCAAAAAACTGCGGGGGAGAAAACTCTTGTAAATGTAGTACACCCCCAATATTTTCAAATATTTAATTGCGCGATTAATCGCATTTATGTCATAGTTAACTCAAAATGAATGGCGATTAATCGCAAATTTGTATCTATTCTAAATGTCCCTTCATTTATTTATTTTTTCCATCCTTTTATTTTTATTTTAATGCCCTTATCAACATGGAAAAGTGGGTTGGCTTGCTTTATGCAAATGTTTTATTTTTATTGAAAACCAACATTCCCAAACAGGGCGGTACAAAATAAAATTATAAAGTGCACATTTCAGATAAAAAAGGACTCAGCCTATAGTGCAGTTAAACCATGGCTTAATATTTTTTTTTTTTTTCAAGTTTGCTGGGAACATAGTAGTCAGGCCTCTTATTTCAGAAACAATGAACCGTAACAGTTAGGTTACCAACAAAAGGTAAGCCTACTACTTATTTGCTTTCAGCCAGCTGCCTGTTGACATTTTCAGACAACAGTGAAGCTCGCTTCTTTTGCACAACACAACTTTTAAAAGTAGGCCTAAACTTTCAATTCAGAAGCTTTTTATCATCCATTACGCCGTATCGCGCTCACCATTCACTCAAACCGTCCCGTTAGCCCCTACTACACAGTTTGCGAGGCCAAAAAGAACGTCAATTTAAACAAATATATATATATATATATAAAATCTCACGTTAATCTCGGCAAAATTAACGGCGTTAAAATGGGTTTGCGTTAACGCCGTTAATAAAGCGTTTAACTGACAGCACTAATTTGTTCCCTTTTTAATTAACATATTTAACACGACCTCATAGCCAACCTGTCAAGTGTCATGTTTTATCACATTTATTTTTTCTCCCCACGTCTGACGTTTGAATGCAAGCCCAATGACAAGATGTGATACCAGGACTAGACAACTGCTAACACCAAATGATGGCGGTGTGTTCGCTTCTTTATCGTTTAATTAAATTCTAGTCAGTGGAAGAGTTTTATTAGGCTATTATCATTAGCGTATTATTAGTAGAAAACATATAGCCTGTTACACTGTGACATGACAATAGCTGTGCGTAGGCCTATGTGTGGACACTAGAAAGCTGTCGCGGACTTCGAGCATGAACTTGAGAACATCGGACAGGTAGGCCTATGATTCTCTGATAATATACACATCATACTGTGTTCGTTACCTGTTGCTCCTTGGTGACTGATGTCAATATTGACATTGCACACCGTGCAGAAAGCATGGTAGGGAAGTCTGAAAAGAACGGAGGCATAGCCATCTCTCCTGGTAACTATCAATGATTTTTTTGAGTTGCATGCGATCTTTTTCTTTTATCCGGTGGTTCTGCCATGGTAGCATACTACAAGGGTTTGTCTGAAATTAGTAATATCAAAACCCTAAGAAAGCGTAACGTCAAATCATTTGTAACACAGCAAAGACACTTAGATCTATTTGCCATTTTAAATCGATGGCGAACATGATATGATCTCTGCAGTACTCTTTAGTTTACCTTTCAGTGATTTTTAACTTTGTTTAATGTCCTCACTTAAAGAATTAGCAGATGTGGGCGAGAAGGGAGAGTTAGGTAAGTATGAATGAAAAATCGCTAACTGAGACCTAAACAGCGGTTGATTCTACTGACTGCAGTGTAACCTAGTACTCTCTGTTTTTGAGGGTCAAACAGGGATAGTAACGATAGTAACGATAGTAACGGCAGGGGGTCTGTGATTGGTCAAACTTCTCTTCTGCTTCTTGCTCTGCTGCAGCTGCCCATGTACGCCTTGGCGACTCGACACAGACAGACTTTGAAGGTTGCACCCGTTGAAAACCGGCAATGCATTATTGAGCATTATGCGTACTTTTAGAGCATCAACTCGTACCCGCGTACTTTGATGTCAAAATGCGTGCCAGATACGCAAAATGCGTACATGTTGGCAGGTCTGGAATAGATGATGGAAGTAATGCATCACATGAATTATTTCATTAAAAATAGTTTAATGCCTAAATCCTATCACTGTTTTGGGTGTTGTTAAGTGTTGAGTGCGGTAGAAGCTAAAATGCCTACGGAAAATAGAGGGATTCAGGAGAGAGAGAAGCAGCCAAAGGAGGCAGCAAAGGGGAGCACATCTTTGCAGAGTTGGTTACAAAAAAGAAAACCAGCAGGTGAGACAGAGACATTGCATTGTGATAAAAATGACAATGTGTGGGCTAATTAATTAATGTAAAACAGGCTCATATTTTCAGACTAATATTTTAAGCCTAGTAATGGCAATTTATTATAATTACATTTAAGATGAGGAGCAAACACAAGCCTCCAGACCAGAGGAAAATGTGGACCAGGAGAGACATAGGACAGGTAGACCTAAGTGCTGATCACCAAATATGAGATAAAAGGACCATGCTAGAAAATACAGGGATAAAGAGCCATATGCTAAATAATTGTAATCTTAAAAAAGTATAGGCTATTTTAGAGATCCTTTCAAAGACATTGCCTGAGCAGAACAAAAATAACATACCACTGCTTCTAGTGGGCCTTAATATAGTAATGATTATGGTAATAACAATAATATATAATTGGACAGATGATGAGCCAAGTACATCAACTGCAGACAAAGACCAAAAGCCAGAGCCAGAGCAGAGACCCAGATGAGAACAGAACAGACAAAACAGGGAAAGGAGAGACGACGCAGAAAGTCAGGACAGGATGCCACAAGGGAGAATATTGAGATGGAGAGTGAGGCAGAATCCATGAATACAGATTTAGATTTTTTTCTGACATTGAGTAATCCAACAGATCCAGCTCATGTACAGAGCAATAATCTTAAATTCAATCAGGCCTTTATCAAATGTTCTGATTCAGTCGGGCCTTGCCGTCCTATTGTGAAGTTCCCAAAAAATGCAGAAGGGCACTCTTTTCAAGCCCACTGGTATGATGATGACACCTGGCTTGAATGTTCTCCACAGAATGATGCCATGCTCAAATGAATTGCTGTATTTGAGTGTTTTATTTATTACTATTAATAAAGACCCTGTTCTTCTCAGTTCTCCATACAGTCCGTGTGATTTTTTTTCTTTGCCCATCAACATTCCTGTGCACGTCCCTGCTTTTGTGTATACCTAAACTGATTAATTTATGGTATTCATTAGCATTTGGAACATGAAACACCTTGAAATAGCATTTTCTATCTGGAGATGTTCTTGATGGTAAAATATGTGGCTATTTTTTACTATGAGCAGAAAGAAATTGGAATAAAAAGTTCAAGGATGGGGCACATTGAGCAAATATGTTTAAATGAATATGAATGTTTGTTTTCGCTATCAACCTAAAATAGTTAAGTTGGCCTATACTTTCACTTCGATAGAAATCAAATACACTTAGTAATAATCATATTGAATAATTAAAGTGCAATGGCTACACTATACATCTATTTGTCTATCTAATTGTGCTTTTATGGCAGAGTGCTTTCTTGTCTGTTTTTGAATGAGGATGGTAAATTCGTTTTTTAAGTGGTACATTTAGTTTACTACATTACATTTTGTTTCCCTGTATAGGCTGTGCCCTTACACCTCTCTGATATGAATAGCATGGATATGCCTATCAAATATGAATGTGCTGTATTCTATTTATGCCCCACACACATACACAACATGTCTCAGTAGTAATTTTTTGGCAGTTTTAAAACTAGTGAATTTTAGGGCAACTTTCCAAAGTACCGGGCACAGCAGTGTTACTGCTGGTGTTCAGTGATTAGGCTGTGTGGACTCATGCATAGGCGGAGATCACGGGGGGGACGTGTCCCCCCCTACCATAAAGTTGTCCCCCCCAACAATCATTGAAAACTAAAAAAAAAAATTGATTTTTTTATTATTTTTTTTAAATAAAAATACGACGACACAAGCGGTGCTAATTATAGACGTAAAAAATGTGTTTTTTAAGTGTTGAAAAATCATGTTCCCCCTATTCCTCAAAGTGGTTTGGTTCACATGCTGTTTCCAAAGGGCAGGGCTACCGGCAGCTCCGTGTTTCAGTTAATCAGCCCAGTAGCCTACACGGTCAGATTGTCAGACTGTTTCCTTCTCTGTCGCTGCCGCTATGATACACGATATGTAAAGAGATTTACCTCATTCTCGAACGCAGTAAGAACATGTAAAGAAGAAGTTTTTTTTCTAAACTCCATTTACGAAGTTCCAATCGATATGCACAAGTATACATAAGCTTATTAATGGATTGGCATGACAACGTGAACGTTTGCCGATAACACACGCATGCCGGTAATTAAGACAGTTAAGATAGCTAGCTAGACAGTCTAGGACAATGTCCTGTCAGGGCAGGTTCATGCTAGTTAATAAACGTAGGTCTACATCTCAGTGCCTCTCCAGATTTGTTAAATTATCTGAAGTTAAATTAATGTCATCTTTTTCTGCGGTCCATAAACTATGCTGGTATTGTAATATGGAGTGACAGTGGCGTAGGAGGTAGAGAAGTCGTAGTGTAATCAAAAGGTTGCTAGTTTGATTCCCTGTTGAGCTGTTTTATAACTTATTTTGAGCATCAAGTTCTCTTGAACTTTGGACAGTGTTTGTCTGTGAATAGATATTTCGTGTTAGTACATTTAATGCTGTTTAGATAATTCTAAAATTACTTCGAATTTCTGTTTGTAAATGTGATAAGAGAATTAGGTATTTAGCAGTTTATGCTAGCTCTCGTGAAAGCAATTTTTTCATGTCCCCCCCCCCCCGGATTTACACTCTGAAATTTGACCATGTATTGTCCCCCCCTACAATGAAATGGGATCTCCGCCCCTGAATAGGATACCACTCTCTTTGTCCGAAAACATTATATATCCTTGTATTTATCTTTATTCCTCAGAACGCATCGTCTGTAAGTATAAGACGTCAATACTTTCAGTACATTATAATTTGTAAGATAGATTTTAGTAATTTGTGTTATTTCTCTGATTATCTGTATATCACTCATCCTGCTGCCATGAAAAGTGCTAGCATAAGGTAATTCAATGAAACGAGACTGAAGACCTCAAGAGACTCTACTTTTATTCTAGACTTTTATCTAATCGGATTGTAATGCGATAATGTAATTATAAAACACATTCTTGTATTACTTTCAGTTTTACTCTGTTTCATCATTAAACCTGGAGCTTGGAAGCTACATCCGGACTTCGCGTTGTTTATGAAAGGAGTTAGGCTGGCTGTCTATATGTGTTAGGATACACACTTGGAGGACAGTACACCCGTCAAAAGCAAATTTTAATCCGATGCTTTGGATAAAAACGCCTGCTGATTATCTTTACTCTCTTCTGTATGCTGTTGGAACAGAGGGTAGTAAAAGTGCTTTTGGAATACTGGTCAGTACTTTTGTAAAACCAAGGGTAGCTTTTGGACAACTGGTCAGTGAAAGTGCAGGGCAGTGAAAAGGGGGCTAAAGTGCTTTGTGCAACTTTCTCTTCCTAACTGGCTCCATAACTCCATCTCAAATAATCTATACTACTAACAACAGCAAACAATCTAAATCTCCAACTACCGCTAAATCTCCAACTATCACTGAATCTCCAACTATCGCTAAATCTCCAACTATCGCTACGTCTCCAACCACTGACAACCACGAATACGAGATGGGAATTGGGACGTTTTATAATCGAAGCTTTCCGCCAGAACTGAACCAACGAACCATGGTGAAGCACTTGATTAAAATGAGGCTTCGGACGTCACCAGTGACGTCAAAAATGTTCTCTCTCCCTGTAGCATGTTCCAATTGCTGATGGAAGTGGAAACATTGCTCCTCACCCCCACTACTCCTCAACTACGCATATGGACAGCCAAACTCTACCCACTCACTCTGTTCTTTTTCTTTCTCTCCTAATCCAGACTATCTTCGCTATGGGACGCTGCTGTAATCTCTCCACCCGGTCTACCCGTAGAAACCCTCTGCCAATTGCACCCACCGCCACTGCCACCGCACTGCCGTACACTTACTCTACCTCATACCCTATGCTAGCATTTATATACAATATATATTATTGCCACCATCGAACATGTTTCTCTGTTCCTACTCCCCTTACCCCTGTAATAGTAACCCTATCAGCACAGTGTATACCCACTAAAATGGTCTTGTTTGTATCATGTATTTACCACCGGATGCCTGTATATATATTATGTACACCTACCAAATGCAGGATATGTACAACACCTGTTGTTTCCCATCCCCTTCTGCCACACAACCCTCCCCCATCCCCCCTTCCTATCTCCACCCGGCCGACCTCAAGCAGATGGGTCCCCCCTTATGTGCCGTGGTTCTGCTTAAGGTTCCTTCCTGACTAACAGGGAGTTTTTTCTTGCCCGTGTTGCCAATGTGATTGCACTAAGGGGGTTCAGGCTCTGGGCTCTGTAAAGCGCCTAGAGACAATTGTATTGTTATGGCGCTATATAAATACAATTTAATTGAATTGAATTGAATTGAATTTCGGCAACACCATACAAGCCTCGATACGCGCTCCGTCTGGAAGTGCTTCACTTTCGCGACACACGCTTCGAAGCGTCGGTGTGATTTGTAACATCACTACTGCCTGGACACTGCCTTTTGGATTTAAGCCTTTTAGGGTTTTCTTGAACTACGTTGGACTGTGTATCTAGCCCTGGCCTGGCCTGCGAGTTTTTCTTTTTCGGTTTCTGTCTTTTACTGCCTGCCTTGCCTCATTGAGATCCCCATGCTTTGTATCTTCTGAGCTTTGCTGTTTTTCTGTTGGATCTCCTACCACTGCCTCGGTTTTTTGAAAGACATTCATTCTGCTGAAAGGTTTATTAAAAGACCCCTTTGAAGAGACCTTGTTGCCTTTGTCTGCTTTTGGTTCCAGTTGAATGTATTTGAAGACCCTTCATAAGTATATCCGAACAGATCAACATGGTTACCCTGGAAAAGGCCAGAAGTATAGTGTCACAAGGCTAAGGAAGTCTCCTTATTTTTCTTCTTGTTTTAATTTCTTCAATGTGAGGTCTGCTTTGTACTTTGGGTAATGTAGAGTGTCCATGAGTCCACACAGCTTAATCACTGAACACCAGCAGTAACACTGCTGTGCCCGGTACTTTTGGAAAGTTGCCCTAAAATTCACAAGTTTTAAAACTGCCAAAAAATTACTACTGAGACATGTTGTGTATGTGTGTGGGGCATAAATAGAATACAGCACATTCATATTTGATAGGCATATTCATTTTATACTATTCATATCAGAGAGGTGTAAGGGCACAGCCTATACAGGGAAACAAAATGTAATGTAGTAAACTAAATGTACCACTTAAAAAACTAATTTACCATCCTCATTCAAAAACAGACAAGAAAGCACTCTGCCATAAAAGCACAATTAGATAGACAAATAGATGTATAGTGTATAGCCATTGCACTCTAATTATTCAATATGATTATTACTAAGTGAATTTGATTTCTATTGAAGTGAAAGTATAGACCAACTTAACTATTTTAGGTTGATAGCGAAAACAAACATTCATATTCATTTATTTGCTCAATGTGCCCCATCCTTGAACTTTTTATTCCAATTTCTTTCTGCTCATAGTAAAAAATTGCCACATATTTTACCATCAAGAACATCTCCAGATAGAAAATGCTATTTCAAGGTGTTTCATTTTCCAAATGCTAATGAATACCATAAATGAATCAGTTTAGGTATACACAAAAGCAGGGACGTGCACAGGAATTTTGAAGGACAAAAAAAAAATCACTCGGACTGTATGGAGAACTGAGAAGAACAGGGTCTTTATTAAAAGTAATAAATAAAACACTCAAATACAGCAATTCATTTGAGCATGGCATCATTCTGTGGAGAACATTCAAGCCAGGGGTCATCATCATACCAGTGGGCTTGAAAAGAGCGCCCTTCTGCATTTTTTGGGAACTTCACAATAGGACGGCAAGGCCCGACTGAATGTGAAAATTTGATAAAGGCCTGATTGAATTTAAGATTCTTGCTCTGTACATGAGCTGGATCTGTTGGATTACTCAATCTCAGCAAAAAATCTAAATCTGTATTCATGGATTATGCCTCACTCTCCATCTCAATATCCTCCCTTGTTGGCATCCTGTCCTGACTTTCTACGTCGTCTCTCCTTTCCCTGTTTTCCAAGTCTGTTCTGTTCTCATCTGGGTCTGGCTCTGGCCTTTGGTCTGCAGTTGATGTACCTGGCTCATCATCTGTCCAATTATATATTGTTGTTTTTACCATAATCATTACTATATTAAGGCCCACTATAAGCAGTGGTATGTTATTTTTGTTCTGCTCAGGCAATGTCTTTGAAAGGATCTCTAAAATAGCCTATACTTTTTTAAGATTACAATTATTTAGCATATGGCTCTTTATCCCTGTACTTTCTAGCAAGGTCCTTTCATCATATATTTGGTGATCAGCACTTAGGTCTACCTATCCTATGTGTCTCCTGGTCCACATTTTCCTCTGGTCTGGAGGCTTGTGTTTGCTCCTCATCTTAAATGTAATGTAATTATAATAAATTGCCATTAGTAGGCTTAAAATATTAGTCTGAAAATATGAGCCTGTTTCACATGAATTAATTAGCCTACACATTGTCATCTTTATCACAATGCAATGTCTCTGTCTCACCTGCTGGATTGCTTTTATTCTAACCAACTCTGCAAAGATGTGCTCCCCTTTGCTGCCTCCTTTAGCTGCTTCTCGCTCTCCTGAATCCTTCTCTTTTCCGTAGGCATTCTAGCTTCTACCTCACTCAACACTTAACAACACCCAAAACAGTGATGGGATTTAGGCATTTAACCATTTTGAATGAAATAATTCATGTGATGCATTACTTCCATCATTTATACTTCTTGTTAAAACGAAATGTTAGAAACTAACCATCAGCAGACATGTAGATTAGTTTTCCTACCTAAAAACTATCATGTGATAACGGGCTGGTTGTCTCCCCCCCCCCCCCCCCCCCCCCCCCCCCCCCCCCTGTGCACGTCCCTGCACAAAAGTATTTAAAATGAGTCTGAACAAACACAATCACAAAATGTTTTTTGCTGTGATTCTAAACTAGGACATGAGCCCCTGTCACATGTCAATGTCATCAACTGTACCACTAAGGGTATAGCCAATCATATGGTGGCTCTCAGTGAATAAGAATAATATAGAGTATATATAGAGAACAACTTCAATATATTTTTTTTTATCTCACTGACACGTACATGCATCCCATATGTTGAGCTCAGCATCTCTTCCACATCTGTTCCAAGTGTCCCTTATGAACTTGTTGTTGTTGAGTTCTTTGGCAGAGACAGTCAGACATGAATGCAGCAGTCACAGTAAAAATGTGTTTGTCAGGCTGGCATGTCCAGACCCCACGTGTCAACAAGCAACTTGATCAGACACTCCGAGCTATTACCTAGTATGGGTATCTAGTCTTAGCGGTGTAGTTACATTTTGGCAAGCGGTTGCTGACAGCCAACATAGTGGATAAGATAAGGCCAACATAAAAAAACTGCATTTCTTGAACTTTCTGTTCTGTTTTATTCAAACACTATATCTCAACACTACTGTGTTTCTGTTTCTGTTTCTGTCAACCCTGAGAACATTGAAACAATGATTCTGTTTCTTGAAGACACCAGAGTGAATAACAACAGAAGAATATTGTAGGGGATTTTGGCACTTTTTTTTGGGCTGCTACCCACGCGGTTAGCTGTGTTGCTCTTCCACGAATGCACGATCCTTACAAGTTGTACCTCTTTATAAAGGTGACTAATCAGGCTTTCCAACAATATAAAATACAATAACAATTGGTATTATTAAAGGGGAGGAATAATCGACCGAAATAACGTTTCCGAACTTTTTTTGAGGAGTTTATATCTCTCATCGAATGGCCTATAAAACTTTTTCGTGAGCTGGTACCCATAGCCTGACTACGTTGAAGCACAATAGCACTGCCACAATTGCACAGTTGCACGATCGTCGCCTCCACTCTCCGCTTAACTTTTCCCTGCTTTATACAATCTATAATTGGGCCAACATTGTAATATTTTAATGGATAAAAACACGTTATGTTTTATGGATAGATGAAGATGTAAGATACATTCAAGTCACTTGTGTCAATGTCATCAACTGTACAACTAAGGGTATAGCCATTCATTTGGTGGCTCTCACTGAATAAGAATAAAATAAAGAACAACTTCAATATTCTTTTTTTTTATCTGACTGACACGTACATGCATCTCATATGTTGAGCTCAGCATCTCTTCGACATCTGTTCCAAGTGTCCTTTATGAACTTGTTGAGTTCTTTGGCAGAGACAGTCAGAAATAAATGCAGCAGTCACAGCAAAAATGTGTTTGTCAGGCTGGCATGTCCAGACCCCACGTGTAAACAAGCAACTTGATCAGACACTCCAAGCTGTTACCTAGTAAGGAACAGGGTCTTACGGTATAGATACATTTTGGCAAGCAGTTGCTGGCAGCCAACATAGTGGATAAGATAAGACCAGTAGGTAAGATTTATTATTATGGCTTTCAAAACTTTTGTTTATTATTTAAGTACTTGTCTGCTTTAATTAGGTGTTTGATGTGAAATGAATATGAGGTTGTTATAATAATTATCAACATTTGGTTAGCCAGTGTGTTGTTTATTTGAAGAATGTGACATGCAATTTGTCTAAAGCACTTTTAAAAGTTTGTAGATGATGTATGTGTATTTGAATGTATGTTTTATGTTTTAACCTCACTGTATTTGTTTTTTAATTTCAGGCCAACATTAAAAAACTGCATTCTATCTTTCTGTTCTGTTTTATTCTCAACATTCTCAACTCAACACTACAACATTAATTATTATAATTAAAATGACCTATATCTGTTTCTGTCAACCCTGAGGACATTGTAGAGATAAACAATGATTGTGTGTGATCTGGATAACACCGTAAATAAGCCTACTAGGATGATAATTTATAACTAGGACCTACTTGATGTTTATTTATTTAATACTATCTAAATTATATTGCCTGTAAGTGCTTAGGGGGAGTGCTGAGAGCTGGCTGTAACATTGGCATTAAATTATTCACTTGGGGAAGTCCTGAAGAGCCACTGACCCCAAAGCATCTATAATTTGTTAATAATGTTTATCCAAGAATATGTAAATGTCATGAAGGGAACTTGTAAAGCTGTCAACCAAAGGGACTGACAAATACTCCTACACATGCTCGACGGGAAATGTAAGTCAGCTGTTGCATGCAGCTGCTCCACTCCGTCACATGTCTGTACAAGGGATTCATTCGTGCATGGTTTTGGTGTGTGAAAGGGAGAGCAGCTTTCTCACGCTACGGCTACACCAAGCGCGGAAATTCTGCCTTGCGGAATTTAAACGTTCGCGGATCTTTAATTTAACCGGCGACACCGGACGCGTTCAATATGAAACCAATATCTGTTTTGCTGTCTTTGTTTATTTATTTTATCAATCAAAGTTCATCCACATCCGTTCATCTGGTTCAGAGTAACATCGGTAAGTATGAAGTCTACAGTAACCCGTAAATCAAACAAGATTCATGTAGGCTAACGTTAAATTTGAGGCAGACATAGTTTCCAAGCAAACATCAACGGAGATAAACCATTTGATACAAACTTACGTTCGTGTGATACTAACTAACTAATTCGATACAAACTAACTAGTTGCAAATGAAATAGTTAGGGTTTTCACCTCCCACATCAAATATAAAGCTAATGTGGCTGGCTAAGTAGCAAGTTATGTTAACCTTCCTGTGGTCGTAAAGCTGTCCTCGTTTTTCAATTTCATTAATTAATATAAAGTCATCCATTCTTGAACACTGTCAACTATCTTACTTGATATCTATATACTTACACTGTCTACTTATACTATCATATATATCTTATCTACACGGTCGTATCTTCAAACAGAAAAGTAACGTTAAAATCGTTAAAAACGTTAAATCTCCATAGTAACAGCTTTTGAGGGTATTGGAAATAATCGGAGTAATTGCTTCATTCATTATTCACAGCAAAATATATAATAATGTTCATTACATTTCATAGATTTATTACCATACTCTATGTAAAAAGGCCCACGCAAACCTCGCGGAAAATAATAAAAATAGAAGCCAGTCTATTTCTCAATTTTTTGTTGTCGCGTAGCCTACATTGCGTTTCCGCGCTTGGTGTAGCCACGGCGTCACAGTGGCATTTTTGGGCTGTACAAGGGTCTCTCGTAAAATATTTTATATCAACCCCCAATATTTTCCTATTCAATATAGGAATATATCTCTCTCATATGCCCTATAAAACTTTGTTGTGAGCTGGTACCCATAGCCTGACTATACGTAGAAGCACAGTAGCACTCAAACTACTGCACAGTTGCACGATCGTCGCCTCCACTCTCCGCTTAACTTTTCCCTGCTTTATACAATCTATAATTGGGCCATCATTATGATATTTTAATCGATACAAACACGTTATGTTTTACGGATAGATGAATATGTAAGACACATTCAATTTTTGTAAGCTAGCATGTTTGTTTCACGAACCTTTCTCGGTGACTTCACCGTCTTGCTCAATTTCGTCGCCCCTGTCCCTGCCATTGTCTGCCTCCTCCTCTGTACACAAAATGCATTCTGTGCGGAAATTGATAACTTCCTGTCCAACTAGCGAAAATAGAACAGAATATAAATTTGCGTTGATTCAGACAGGTTGTCTAGTTAATGTTATGTTAGCCAGCTAACTATTGCAAACAGCTTGTTTGAACATCACTCGTTAGACCTACTCTATAATGACTAATGTAGCCTACTCAATGATAACTAATGTCATCGTATTAACAGAAAAATAAAGCGCTATTTTGCCTTTTTACCATTTGCAGCCTTTAACCGTGTGATTTAGAATTCTCTAAATTGTGTATGATGTCCATAAACCATCATGTTCATAAACCACGATGTCCATACTTCACCCGTCCTTAGTGTGCTGGTAGTGATTGGGTTGTCTCCGAGGAATGACGGGGAGACTGAGGGAAGGGAGGGCGTGTGCCTGTTTGTTGAGAGGGGCAGGGTGGTGTGCTGTTGTAGGCATAGACATATATATCTATGTCTATGGTTGTAGGCCTAGTAAACGACGGAATATATATATTTTTAAATGCATAATGACAAGTAAGTAAACTATCATAAAAAGGTTAGCAAAAGCTGTTTTTTAATTAAAAAAAGGTCCGTAAACGGCGTTTACGTGCGTTTACCCTCCACTACACCCTTGGCCGCTCAACAGGCTTATCTCGCTGAAACCTATCCAAAGTGGTGAATCTCAAGTAATTTTAGCTAAAAAATAGTAAAGAATATCTGGTGTATGGTCTATTTTACTCTGGCTTTAGTAAAAACGTATCCACCGACGATAATTCATGATACATAAAAAGTGTTAATTTTAAATTCCTTCGAACATTCTGGTAGCCTATATGCATTCAGTTAGTTTAGTTAAGTTTAATTTCGTAATGGATTTCCTGGAAACTCATTCAACCGCCTTTTTCATGTGTAAAAGATAGGAATTGTATGTGGTCACAAAACTCGGAGACAATGGTTATGATATGGAAATACAACAAAAATATCTTCTTGTGTAGTTCAAATATAATCAAAATGATTCAAAAACTGATAAAATATCCATATCATGGAGTGCTGTTTACTTCCATGGTGGTATAGTCAACCTTCTCTGTATCCATTATACATTTCCAAAATGTATTGATCAGTAACTGACCAGTGATTGATCAGTAAATTAACCCTTCACTAGGCTAGGACCCAATGAAATTAGCTTTATTTTTGGGAAAATCAGTTAATTTTTTGTTTCTTTTCGGTTTGACCAATTTGATTATCATCAAATCACGTCCAATTAAAAAAAAAGTAGGTCTAGTCTCCCCAGGAGGCTACTGTTGCTATAGTGCTTTTATCTGTCTAAGTGGTAGGCCTGTGTTGCAGGCCGAGGTACAGAGTGTAGGGTAGCAATGCTAGTATAATCCCAAAAACTACACATACAGATTCATTTAATATAATTTTGAATTTAATTTTATAGAATGAAAGAAAGATATTTAAGGGGAGATTACTTCCAGTTTCCAGTAACAAGACTTACAAGACTTATACTTTGTCAGTAAACTATTTGATAGTCTATGTACCTTGTTAGTCTTATGTTTTCCTAAGAATATTCAGATGCTGCTGCAATGTTTTAGTTTTATTGTCTACAGTGATTGACCGTAGTGTTTACATATGTAACATACATATGATGGAATCTGAGTGCAGGGTACAGTATAAATCCCAGGACTACAAACACAGTTGGATTTGAACAAAATATATGGAAACACATTATGTCTGGATGTCAAAGTTTCATCCAGTTTTGATTTTCACATCACGGAAATCACAGGGCCCTACTTAAATTCATCAAAAGCTGCAGTGACATTAAGGTATATAACATTGATGTTGTTTTGTAAATGGCAACATTACACATTTGTCCATGTGAATTATTACTGTAACTAATGACAGTATGATTTTAATATGTAGTTTTCATTTAACCCCAACATAATCTTTCTCAGATGTTTGATGCTGTCAGTGGATTCTTGGGATTTTTTAATGGCTTAATGTTGCAGTTTACGTGTTCGGTCATCTGTGATTTTTCTCGGGTAGTTATGAGGAATATCATGCTCCGATTCATGCTCGACATTAACTGTGTAGAACATATTTATGACAAATATAGAAATGCATATTCTTCAGTATTTGCATGTAAGGTTATACCAGCAAGTCAAACGCCAGAACAAATGGGCTAGATGTAGGAACACATCTTTATAGGTGCAAAAGGGCTAAGCAGCATATGTAAGTGCTATATCTTCACATCTTTATAGGTGCAAAAGGGCTAAGCAGCATATGTAAGTGCTATATCTTCACATCTTTATAGGCGCAAAAGGGCTATGCAGCATATGTAAGTGCAATATCGTCACAAATGGTGCTAATGGGTTGTGTTCCTGTGTGTATTCAAATATGCATATAAACAGTATATACAAACTTAAAGTGGACCTTAGCTTGTAAACACCCGTGTATTCACTTGGATTCATTTGGTTATTCTCCAAAATACATGAAAGTGTGTGAGAGCTAATTTGCAGCCTGGTGGTTCACTACACATTTAGATCACACAGACACATTAACGCCCTACATTATATCCCGTGGACTTCCTTTAACTTAACTTGTTAAGTTAACTCAACTTAATTTGGTGGTTCAATTGTTGCCTGTGATTCAGCTCAGGGCAGAGGGTATTCTGTGTAAGCGAAGTAGGAGGGCTGTCTGTTTGTTCTGTCACCTAAGCCAAAGGAGTAATGCAAAGGGTATTTAATAAATGAAGATGAGCATGGTCTGAAAACTTGGCACCAGGATGGTAGCTCCCTGAGACGTCAAATGACCCTGGCCTGCAATAATCCTACTTAGCACCATTAGAATTGGAACATGGATTTTGTTTCATTTCTGATACTTGGCTATATTCTCAAACAGAAGGAAGTAAAGAGAAATGTGTAAAAGTGTCGCACAGTCACTTCAAGTGCAGCATTAAAAGTGAACATGGTGGCAAAGCCAAAGTGCAACCTTATCTTCATTTAAAGCCCTTTTCTGTAATTCGTTGTTAAAAAAATAACACATCAAATTCTTTGCTTTCAAAATAAACTGGAGGTCACAGGTGAGGCTGGTATAATTAAGATATGAAGTATACACATTTCCTCAAGGCCTCTTCAAACATTGGTCATCCTTACTTGATTAGTGTCACTTTTAAGGCTGCTCTTCAGTTAAAGATGCGGTCTGCGGTTCAGTTTCGTGAAAGCTTTTTGATATTTGAGCGCTAACACTGAACGGATAGCTAGAGGACCATGAGGAGCAATGGTTACCAGGAGTCTCAGCAGAGTGCGGGTCAAGTTCAGAAAGGAAGTAATCAAATATGTCAGGAAGCTGGGTGGACTGAAATGGCCAGTGCTCCTCTGTTGTAATGTCCTTGTAAAGAGGATGGTGATCATTTTTATGTTTCCAAGCAATATTTGGTGTGGTATATCAGCTTCTTTCACAATCATTTTGAAGGGGAAAAAAACAGAATACAAAACTTGTTTGAACCAACAAGACACGAGGTGCAGTCTCAATAATAATCAGTCAAGCTTACACTCTTTGAAGAAGAAATAGGCTACATAGTTACGTAGGTACTGTCAAGATACGCTTGATATTTCCCTTGTGGCAGTGTACTTGATACACACTTGATTTACAAAATAAGCCAATTATTGGTAAAACTAACCATGACTAATAAACTTGTTTGTTTCCATTTCAAATAATTTAAAGATAATTGCATATTAAAACACATAATAATTGCTAACATTTACTGATGGTGGTAAATGTGGATCAGAAATGTTTATCTCAGGGATTTATTTGATGCAATTTCTTAACACTTTAACTGTTTAGATGACTGCGACACAATACCATGGAGGACAAAGGTAATATGCATTCAGTTTTCAATCTATGCAGTCAATGATTTCAACTTAAAAGTGTATTTTGAAATTAAATAATATGAAACAGTATGCAGCAATTTGCCCATTTTTAAGATATGTTTTTATAGACAACTGGTTTTGGTATAGCCTGTCTCCACCCACCTATTGCTCATAGCTCAGTTTTTGCTGTGATTATTGTCTGGAAACTCTGTTGGCAAGATGGATCACTGGGCCATTCTGAGTGGGCTCCAAGTCTGTGAGTAAGAGACAAGAGCTTGCTGCTCAAGGCCAAGAGCTTGCTGAGAAGTACAAGTGCAGAAGAGTGCAAGGTTTTAAATGACTGGCACATAGCGCAAAGATGGTCTCAACTACTGCAGAAAACACTTCACTTCTGTGGACAAGCCTCCACCATTGCAATTGCCAACACAATCTACAGATAATTTTTGAAAGTGTTTATGATAGAGTTTGCCTTTTTGTTTTCAAGAAATAAAAAATGGTTGTAGACTTAGTTGATTTTAAAGTTCCAAAGGCATTATTAAAAAAAAAAAGAGTGATGCCTGTGCCTTTCACGCCACCCAGCCTCAAACCAAGATTGTTTCCCATCTACCTTCAAAAATATAAACAGATGCATGAAAATCCCTACAGCAAAGAATCAAGATGCACAAGAACCTTTCGACAACAAAAACAGCTAAATATACCTGTAGGTTTAGGATCATGCTGATCTTACCTGATAGTTGACGAGAGATGAGAACACCACTAGCATCGCCATGAATAAGACAGTTGATCAAATCATTTTAGAGAGTTAGATATGATAACACAGTTCTTTCAGCATGGTGTCTCAATATTGAGTCCCCAGATATAAACAATATTTGACAGCTAAAGAATTAGAATTTTCCATTTGTGAAATCACATCACATGTATGATTGATAGGTTCATCTCTTCCTCTTGTGTGTTTTCATAGATGGCTAAGTGTAGCCCAGCAGACCAAATGAATGGAGACCTGGCAGCCAATCAGAAAACAAGTATTTCTTGAGTCCAGGGTATAATCTGCAATAATAGACAAATTGTTGTAAAAATTAAAATTTTACTATCTATGGTTCTTTATCTCGCGTTTGTACATTATGGTCCTCATAAAGGGATGTTTCCTTCACTGATATAGGGAAGACTGGCAGTCACAAGATAACAATCAGTACATAAATCATGATTACAATCATATCTGCATATATTGCTAGATACTATATGGCTACATGTCTTAAAATATTGTTTATGCTCAAGACATGATGTTTGTGATCTATGCCATTTTGTTGAAATAATTTTCTGAAAATGCATTTTTACAACTTGTCCAATATGTTTTATTTTAAATCATCTTACATTTATGCATATAATCAATGACTAATACATGTTTGTATATAAATAATCATGAAAATAAAATATGGAATTCGAAGACCAGATGTTTGGATCGTGCATGCATGTGTTGTGAAACCATTGCAGATTATTCAGAATGTGGCACCACACTTGATCTTTGATCAGCCAAATAGGACACATGTAACTCTGCGGTACTCTGTAGACGGGCGTCTGGATTTGAACCAGTTTATATAAAATGCCTTAATTCAGCGCTATTTCCCCTCTAGACCACTTTGCTCCTATGATGAGTGTCTGTTGTCTTTGCCTTCTCTGTGTAGCAAGATATCGCACTCAAGACTCTTTTCGTTCCTGGTACCTTGGTTTTTAAACACCATCTGTCTAATTAGATATTTTGTTTGCATACTTTTGATATTTTGAATTATTATTATTATTGTTGTTCTTCTTCTTTGTCTTCTTCTTATTCTAATTGTTATCATTATTATTGTTACTATTATTATTTAATACTTACCTTACAATTATACCTATTATTATTATTATTATTATTATTATTATTATTAATAAAAATATTCCATAATTATTTTCATTGTAATTTGTATTTTAAATTTATAAACTACAATTTATCCATAACTAGAACCATGATTTATGACAGGATTCTGTCACAGCAGTGACACAGTAATACCCTGTAAAGAATATGAGCTGCATTTGGCTGCATCAGCTAGTTCTAAAAGAGCACACTGAGCAGAGTCAATGTACTTACAGAGCCCCCAGGGCCACATGGAGAATACTACGTTCCAATGAATGTGACGACGTGATTCATTTAAATGTTTCAGGCATGGCATTGGAAGTGTCTGCCAAGAAGCACAGAATCCGTTTGATGGGATTACTGTGTACTAATTCAAGTATTTAGAAAAACTAGGTGAAGGATATGTGTGAAAGAGGAGCATGTTTTTTATTTGCTTTAATTGACACTATTAACCTTTCAAGCACACTTCATATCATATCATGTTAGTTGGACGCTGTAATGTGGAGTGGCAGGGAGTATACTGTACTGAAAAGTAATTTGAAAAGACTTCAAGGATAGGCGCGTGCATTGGCGCATGCAAATGTTCCCTGTCATTGAAGAATATGTTGCATGTCCATGCCTCGTCAGAATTTTTTATTTATCGCTGGAGTTTAAGTCAACCCGCCCAGGCGGAATAGACAGGTTTGGCCTGAGTTTCTGCCACCAAACTAGAGCCCATAGATGACAGGAGAAGCGATGGATAACCTTTATTCAAATGTCCATACCGAAATAAACTGTTGTAGGGTGTCCCACTGGCCCTATGAATGGAGAATTATTTGGTTAACCCTCTGAGGACTGAGGCCTGTTAGACTTTTTAGGGAGTCTGACATGCCTTGATGTTTTTATATATTTCCTCTAAGTAAAAACATCCATGCACAAGTGGCATATATGTAGAAGATTAAAGGTTTCTGTGGGTATTCTTTTTATGACTCTAGGACAAAAACTCGCGGAGCTTTAAAGGCATATTGACAACAAGAACAAAAAAACGAAATATCCCTCCACCATTTGGCGTTCAATTGCCAGGGGAGAGGTTAAATGACCAGGGGAGAGGTTATTGATGTGATCCTGCCAAAAAGGCGGGGACACTGTTTATCAAAGCATTAATGACCCAGGTCATCATCTCTGTGGTTACATGATGCATGATACTCTCTGCACAATTTTGTGATGGAATTACCTTAACCATATCGTGAGATGAATTCACCTACGCTCTCACGTCACTGCACTCATTTAGCCCACCTGATGAATTAGTAGCCACTTCTTGGGTGTGGCTATAAAGGCCTGGAAGTTTGCAGTGTCTTGAGATTGTGAATCGCTATCTCCTGTGCAGTGCGGCTTCCTGTTTCTCCCGCAGTAGGTTTTCTTCGCTTCTAAGCCAGTTGCATGAAACTAGTGATGGCGAAATGAAGCTTCATGAACCTTTGAAGCTTTTCAGCCAGATGTGTTGAAAAAAGGTTCACTACTCGAAGCGTTGTTCGCTCTCTAGTGACACCTGCTGTTGCACGTAAAAATACGTTGTAAGAAAGATTTTCTCGGGACAGTGAATTTGTTAAATTTGTTGTGGTGCGCAAGGCCTGCTAAAATAACATGCACACAAACGTATGGTGAAGAAAACGTACCTCCATTAATTCAAATTTCATTGTAGGCGAAAACAACGACAATAAAGGCTTTCCTTTGTTCTAATAATAGTCTGACCGATAGAATAAACGGTTGTATGGTGGCACAATGGTTAGCGACGTCACCTGCAGGAGTTTACTACACAGTTTCGAAGCCTTGTCAAAGCGAATTTTAACCCGATGTTTTGGATAAAAACGCCTGCTAATTATCTTTACTCTATTTTGTAGCCTATGTTGTTGGAACAGAGTTAAAGTGCTTTTGGAATACAGGTCAGTACTTTTGTAAAACCAAGGGTAGTGAGAGTGCTTTTGGCCAACTGGTCAGTGAAAGTGCAGGGCACTGAAAAGGGGGCGAAAGTGCTTTGTGCAACTGGATCAAGGAGCTTTCTCTTCCTAACTGGCTCCATAACTCTATCTCAAATAATCTATACTACTAACAACACCAAACAATCTAAATCTCCAACTCCCGCTAAATCTCCAACTATCGCTAAATCTCCAACCACTGACAACAACAACCACGAATACGAGATGGGAATTTGGACATCTTATAGTCGAAGCGTCCCGCCAAAAGTGAACGAACGAACCACTTGGTGAAGCACTTGATTCAAATGAGGCTTCAGACGTCACAAGTGACGTCATTTCGGCAAAACGATACAAGCCTCGATACGCGCTCCATCTGGAAGTGCTTCATTTTCGCGACACAAGCTCCGAAGCCTCGGGTTCATTTGTAACATCACTACATGAAACTTTACTCACACTGTGGACTAACGTCGTCCTTTATTGTAGCCTTGGGTTTTGGTCCTCTCTTCCTCCGCTGACCCCGAGAACTCTCGTCCATCCTAGTTCCAGGTATGCTCCGTTTCTCGCATGGGTAAGCAAACTTGGTCTTCTAAATTATAATCATATTAATAGCGAGTTATGTTTTTAGTGTGGACTCACGTTCCCGCGGCAGCCAATGTCTCCGAGTATTGGCATCATTTTACCTCGGTTGGGTTTTAATTATGATTTGTGTTCTGCAGACGCGACCCGGCCTGGTGGAGGGCTGGGGTACGTTCGTCGTAGGATTGAAGCTAAGTTAATCAATTGGCCTTTTAGCCCGTTAAGATTAGCGAGCTGATTGAGAACAGCAAATATCGGTTCGTTAACGGCTGACCCGCATCCTAATCATGTGGTTAATTTCAAGCAGGCTAAAGTTATCATGGCATTTGCGCGTGCACGTCCTACTTCAAAAGGCAGGAAAGGTCGATCACCAAAACCATGATTTTCTAACGGTATAATGGTTCTAAACTCAAAGAAAAGGGCTCTTTTTTTCTCCGCTGGCGAGTAGGAGATGAACATGAACGCTTATGAAGAATACAAGACCATAATCATGGCAAAATTCAACACCACCACCGCTGTGAGAGCAAGGTGTGTTGGGATGTTTATAGGGTGATATCTTTGTATGAATACTTGACGGCAAGTGTCAGCTGGTACAGAGGTTTCCTCTACCGGTTTGAATCTGCATGGTTGCTAGTTCAAATCCCCTCACCTCCTTCCTCGATGTAGTTTTACATTTCCTTGGAAGTCGCTTTGAATAAAAGCGTCTGTTAAATGACTAAATGTATTAATAACAAATGCAATAAATTGAAGCAGTGAAAATAAATTGTCTGTATTTCTCTCTATTCTTATCATGAGTCCACCGTAATCATTTTCTACAATAATGATATGCTATGGTGTACTAATAACACTCATATAATTATGAGTGCTTTGTTCTGCGCATCACCGACAGTTGTTGGCTGAATCGGTAGCGCTCATACAAGAATAATGGATCTTGGCGATCGCAAAGAACTCTCTCCCTCCGCTAATCTAACTCTAATATCAGTCCTTGGTCAATGGGATCCCTCCTTTTTCCGGGGGTGTGGCAAGCTTATCCAGCTACACTTAAATTAGCCTGCCCTGGAGCAGGTTAGTGCTAATCGATATGTAACTATGGTGATTTATCAAAAGTTGCTTCCACGAACCAAAAAGAGGGGCGTTTTTTATCTTAGCCTGAAAATTAGCTCGCTAAACCGTTTAGCGAGCTACGACGAATACCCCCCTGGAGTCACCACAGGAGCTGCTGTCTTGTCTTTTGTTTTGGTTTTCACGAGTTTTTTTTGGGTTTTTTAACGTGTTACTTATTCCTTTTGCTTGCTTGTGTCTGTCGTCTCACTTAGTTGAATTGCTTTGGTTTTGTAATGAGTAAGAGTTATTAACATTAATGGAATGATGAATGTCTACACTGAGCGTTATCTTAACGTGTCTTTACTCAACTCCTAGCTCCTACAACAACTACGCACGCAAGTATCACGTGATGACGTATCAACATTTCTTAATGTGATCATTCCATGACCGGTTTGTCGTGCTTAACTTGTTGCTTTGTTTTCGTTATTGTGGTGTGTTTTATTTCAGTACCTGGCCATAGTTGTGCACAGCACGCGTTTGTTCCTGTGTTCTGTTTGTATTATTTGCATGTGTGGTTTATGTGTAGTTCTTTTAGTACTTCAGGTATCCTGTGAGAGGGGAAACTAACGTGCCTGTAGTTTCTGTGTATATGTGTGTGTTTGCCCTACAGCTGGGGCCCGTTCGTCGTAGGGTTGAAGCTAAGTTAATCAATTGGCCTTTTAGCCCGTTAAGATTAGCGAGCTGATTGAGAACAGCAAATATCGGTTCGTTAACGGCTGATCCGCATCCAAATCATGTGGTTAATTTCAACCAGGCTAAAGTTATCATGGCATTTGCGCGTGCACGTCCTACTTCAAAAGGCAGGAAAGGTCGATCACCAAAACCATGATTTTCTAACGGTATAATGGTTCTAAACTCAAAGAAAAGGCGAGTTCTCCGCTGGCGAGTAGGAGATGAACATGAACGCTTATGAAGAATACAAGACCATAATCATGGCAAAATTCAACACCACCACCGCTGTGAGAGCAAGGTGTGTTGGGATGTTTATAGGGTGATATCTATGTATGAATGCCCAATGGCAAGTGTCAACTGGTACAGAGGTTTCTTCTACCGGTTCTAATCTGCAAGGTTGCTAGTTCGTGTCCCCTCACCTCCTTCCTCGATGTAGTTTTACATTTCCTTGGAAGTCGCTTTGAATAAAAGCGTCTGTTAAATGACTAAATGTATTAATAACAAATGCAATAAATTGAAGCAGTGAAAATAAATTGTCTGTATTTCTCTCTATTCTTATCATGAGTCCACCTTAATCATTTTCTACAATAATGATATGCTATGGTGTACTAATAACACTCATATAATTATGAGTGCTTTGTTCTCCCCATCACCGACACTACAAAAATGTACCACTCGCAAAAAAGCGCAAGACAGTTAATGTTCGACTGTGGTGTTTGCAATAAATGACTCGAGAAGGTCTTGTAAATTAACGATTCCTTGTTGGCTGAATCGGTAGCGCTCATACAAGAATAATGGATCTTGGCGATCGCAAAGAACTCTCTCCCTCCGCTAATCTAACTCCAATATCAGTCCTTGGTCAATGGGATCCCTCCTTTTTCCGGAGGTGTGGCAAGTTTATCCAGCTACACTTAAGTTAACCTGCCCTGGAGCAGGTTAGTGCTAATCGATATGTAACTATGGTGATTTATCAAAAGTTGCTTCCACGAACCAAAAAGAGGGGCGTTTTTTATCTTAGCCTGAAAATTAGCTCGCTAAACCGCTTAGCGAGCTACGACGAATACCCCCCTGGGGTCGACTGGTGTTTCATATTTTCTTTATCTCCTTTTGTTTGTATGAGCATGCATTGTGCTATCCTGGAGGGGGGGCTAGTCACCTGGTGGTGGAGTTCCGTCAGTGCATGCTCACGTTTGATCATTGGTTGTTGGGTCACGCTGGTCACTTCGTGTGTTGTGCTGTGTTTTCCTTCACAAGGGTGGTGTGAACCCTGAAGCACACTTCCCAGTTAGTCTGCCGCCCCTCTAAGGTAAGTCCTTGCCTGCTATAGTTTGTTTCCATTTAATTCCCTTCCCTAGCGTGTTTGTCAGCCCTGAACCTCACGATGCTGACTGTTAAGCCCTTTTATTGATTATTTAATAAATACCTTTTCTACTTTGACTAACTTTGTCTGTCTAGGTCCATCTCTTCCTCTACAAGCCTTCACATCATAATTACATATCTTTACAATAAATAACCTCTTGTGGAATTCACGACTCGGTGTGTGTTTCGAACCTGTTCTCACGGGCTGATGTGCCTATTAAAACATTTAGTTTAAATATTCTCTGGGTGCAATTCCCAGGGTAGCGTAGTTGTCTACTTAGACAGGGCTGTGGGGTTCCCCCTTATAGCTCCTGTTACACATAGTAATGACCGAAGCTACTAAAACACCCTGTAAATCTCCTAGCTGCATTTTAGCTGTCTGAGTGAGTGCATTTAAAAAAGCCAGAGGCACCTCACTAGTTGGGGCCCACTTGACACATGGTATGCACACACAAATGTCACATTAATGTGAGAACATATTTAAATGACAAGTATGGAGAAGGAGGCATGATAAGCATGGTTAACATGATTACCCTAGGTGTGTGTGTGTGTGTGTCAGTAGGTTAAGGAAATATACCAAACGTGACTAATGTTGTTAGTTGTCCTTCTTCCACATTTAAGCATTTAGATGACTCATGTACCTTCATTTCTTCAGCATAACGCTCTGTATTATTTAAAGACTGCTGTCATGATGTGGCGTCCAGATATATTAAGGGCTAGGCCCGAGAAACTGGAAAAAACATGTCACAGTACACCAGTAATTAAACTGCCATCCTCTCCTGAAATTTACTGGCTCCACCACAGCCAAAAAAGAGTCTACTTAGACATGCCATCTATTTATGTGTGGCATCAATAGAATCTAGTATATCAATTTTTCATAGGCACATCAATTTTAATATAATTCAATTTAAATGAAGCCCCAAAACATACGCTACAAACTTCACACCACATTTGACACCACTCAGTTGCAGTATAACCATATTCACTTGTAAACCTGCACACATGTATGAAAACACAAGTGATTTTGAATGAATTAAATTCAATTTCATATCATTTCTAAAGCACCTAAGCAATTCAATTGTCTCAAGGGCCCAGGGCCTGAATGAAGAGTAAATATGATGGGTTATCATATTTATGTATTTTGTTACTGTCACAAAAAGTGGTAGTTAGGACCTGGGATGAACTAGTTTCTGTGTCCTCGAATCAGTATAATCAAAATCATGGCATTGATGAGTCAATCAGATTCAGATCAGATTCTCAAACATATCTTCAAATATTACATACACTATGATTTTAGAGTTAATAAATTAATCATGTGGGAGTAATGTGTGCGTAAAGCAGACTTTTTCAAATTCTCTGGTACAAAATGCTTTGGGAAATGTTTAAATAGGTCAAACCATAAAACCACCCTGTAGGAACCATTTGGGGTTCATGTTTTAATCTTGTTGGGACACTAGATGGCACTCCACCTTAATTGGGCTCACACAATATAGGTGGGAAAGGTCATGCAGGTGTCAGGTGTTGCTTGACAGAGGGAGAGCGCATATAGCTTTTTGACCGCTTGATTTGTACCACCAAAGGTCTCTTACATGTAAATGAGATGCACGTTTGGATGTATAGTCAACTTTATTGATTGGATCTTACTGTGGGAAATAAAGTTTCATAACTAAGAACGCAAAGTTGGAACGTTATTTTACATCTAACAAGCGCGTCAATCAAGTGCTCAGTCAGCAATCCCTCTGGGCTTTAAGTGTAGACTTAGCCCATACACACCATGCCTTGTTTGGAGTCGGCTTAGTTTGAGGAATAAGGCCAATATAAGGGGCTGTTCCAGTACACAGTGTGTCATCACCTGCTCGTCACAATTTATACTAATTTCACACTGCTTTAAAAGTTATTTAAAACTAAATTTGTATTCTTTTTAGGCTGAAACTTGTGGAAGGTTCTTCTGGTCTTGGGAAAGGTAAGGTAAGTTTGTGATACACTGAGGGCAATATCTAGGAATGGTGTGTAGCGTGCATTTTCTCGGAGAGTGCATGCCTCCACTAAGGCCAAATTCAGTATCTCGTGATGTTCGCGAAAGTGAAGCAATGGTGAACAAACAAACTATCATCGAGAAACTAACAAACAAACTGAAAACATAATCTCCTTGGCAGAGATTATAATTCAATGGTGAAACTAGCCTTATTCAAAAAGTACATTAAGCATAATGTACTTTCACAATATTAGTTAGTCTCCCTAATCAGATTTGAGTACAAAAAATAACTCATGTGTGGAAAATTAGTGGAAAACCGACATTTGATTCAGCTTTCTGGAATTTAATACCTATATATTCTACTTCTAGGCTGGAACTAAGACAAACCCCAACACCAAATAAGTGCCATTTCATTGTTCCGTTGTTTGTTCTCCAAATGCTAGGAAGGAGTCTTGCCTAGCCTCTGAACGACCCAACTTGGAAGGAGTCGTAGGGACCCGTCCTACTGTCCTACCAAGGAGGAGCAAATACCCTACTGGTCACCTGATAATGCACAGGGGTGTACTCTTCTCTGTACTCATCACTGTATCATGCTATATATATATATATATATATATATATATATATGCTATGTAACCTAATTTTTCTTAGCTTACATAATACACTAATAAATGCCATCATTATTTGTGGAAAGGTTTCAGGCACGCAAACTGAAAGCGCTGAAAGAGTCATCATCAAGACACAGCAGGTTGACATTTTTATTACACAAAAGGTCACAAGAGCTATATAATATGTCACCAGGTTGAGAAAATGTAACCTCTAACCTTTAACCTCCGTATGTAACACTTTGGCTCTGTGTAGTTTGCAGTATCTGACTGTGTAAAATGCATAGAAGGAATAAGAAAAGAATAAAGAGTCACAGTACACCTTAGTTTTGGAATGTTGCCCTGAATGCTGGGTTTACTACTTCCAAAGAAGGATCACTCAGATACCCTACTTATATATGTGTGGTGTGAATAGAACACAGTACAATAATGTTTGATTAGGCTTATCCATTTTGTGAAAAAGAAAGCCCAAACTTATCACAAATCAGTCAAAATATTGAACACAAAACTCAGGAAAGAAAGAAATTAAGAAAATACTAAAGGCTAACACAAAACAGTCATAAGCAAAAAAAACTGTGATGTACTGTGATGAGAAACTTCAATGCTGGTGTTAATGTTAACTTAAGAAAATGCATTTTATGGGTTGAAAATGGCTTTTGAAATGAAATGATCAAACACTTTCATTCATCACACTGATGTCCTTTTGGAAAGCAGGAGGAACAAACCAATTCACATCTGTCCAAGTTCAGGAAGGTTCATGAGCTGGAGGAGGCTGAGGAGCATGATGCCATTGCTGAGTCCCAAGTCAACAAGCTGAGGGCCAAGAGCCGCGACTCTGGAAATGTGATATAATATGATATTTACATTTTACTCAGTTCTAGTTTCTACCTCATTTGTACCAAATTGTATAACAGATTCCACAGATCATTACAGTCTAGTGAACAACTTGCCCAAATAGTCAATCATCATATAGTATCATAACCTAGTTCTAAGAAATGAGATGTGGCAATGCCACAAGGAAAAATCAAAAGACAGAAACATTTTTCATACAACATTAGCCTTGTGCATTCAAAATGGTGGTTAATATAAATATATACTGTATACCAATAAAATATATTACCATACTAAGAATTCAGTTGGTTTATGGGAAAGAATTCCCTTTTTCCTTTTATGAGTGGCAGAATAGCATAAATGTACACTGTGCACTTTATCCAGACAAGAGATTGTCCCAGGCTAGGATCTCCAAGATGTATCTATTGCTGAAGGTAAAAGCTTTGCAAAATTTGCACTTGCTTTTGAGCCTCAGGTGACTGTACATGTCAACTCTTACCGACCTTCTCTAAATTATATGGATTTTACGCCTTTCAATTGTTATATACATAAAATCTTATGGAATGAATCAAATTATTAACATGTTTAGAGACTGGACGTAGTTATCCCTCAGTGGACTCTTCATTGAGGGATCATGATATCAGATGACATCGGGTGGATGATGTCACAAAATAGTCACTTTTAGGTCAGCAACAATGTCAGAAATGTTTGTCAATTTAACTGTGTGAACATGACAGTTACATCCAATTATTATACGGCTCTTCAGAATGTTCCAAAAAGTGCAGTTGATTTGAATGGGCCACCCCAACGTTCGCAGGTCTGTTATTTCTGTATAATGACTATTTTTGCTGACCTATCGCAAAGTTCTCGGTCTAATCAATCATAGCAAATAAGCTCACTAAAGCATGCCATCCATATTTAAAGTTAACAGCTAGATAGCTTTTAGCAGCACCTGCTAAGTGTGCTATTGTCGGTGTTTGCAATGCATGTCTGTTGGCTTTTAGCTAGATCGATACATCTGCTACAGCCTGCCCCAGCTCAGCACACCGAGTACACCGTTATTGTTAAGATTGGAAATGCTCCTGGAGAGAGTGCCCGCTGTCTGCTGCAGCTGGCGTCCAAACCCATAGTCCTTGTAGGTGTTGAGGCTATGCCACCCCTGCTACAACGGAGAAAGCCAGTGACGGGTCTTTGTATTGTTCTTGCCGACCAGACAGCTTTCGCATCCTTCCTGCCAACCAGGCATGTCTTCGTATAGTTCCTGCCAATCAGACGAGTCTTTGCATTGTTGCTGGCAACCAGATGGGTCTTCGCATCCTTCCTGCAATGTTCCTGCCAACTAGACGGTGTGCTACACCACCGATTCACAGCCAGGGGTCTCTGCCTCAGGGCTACCAGCCAGAGAGGTCGCCACATCACCATTGCAGCCACCCAGTGGGGGCCACTGATGCTCGCTGCCGCTGACCAGAGGGGGCTGCGGCATTACCATGACAGCCCGGAGTCCACTGCATCGTTGCTGACAGCGGGGGCTCTCTTTCCTGCTGCAATGGCATTCCTGCTGCCCGCCTTAGGGTCAGGAGGCCGCAACACTACCACCACATTCCAGCCTAAACGTTTCAGAGACAGATGCTCCTGACAGGACTGTATCCTTTGCTCTCCACCATGCCATGAGCTTGTGACAAGTGCTGGGTTTGTGGTGGTGCTGGGAGCGACCTGTCTTGGTCGTCACCCCACAACCCTAAGGGACACATAACAGTGAGGGGCGGTGATCTGTGTAGTATGCAGGGCTGTTGTGTTTCAGGTATGGTGGGTTCACCCATAACTCTGAGTGTGTAGAAGCTATAGGGTGTAATGTATTTATATGTTATGGTCAGCGTTAGTAATTGGGAGTCTGTGTGTTCTGTGTAATGCCTTGTGTATTTTCCTCATGTATTAGCGTCTTTGTCTTTGAAATTCATCCACATTTGTTTGGAGACATGGGACTAACTCTAAATGATTTTTCCATACTGTAGAGACTGTGTTTTCATGTTTCTTTAGTGGTTATGATGATTCTTGCTCAGTGTATGAACAAGTTTGACTGTTGCTGATGATAAGTAAATGTGTTTTAAAATGAACTCAACTTAGAGATGCATGGCAGTCAGAGCACATACTCATCTGTAGTGACGATCACATCGTCACACTGCCCTCACCTTCGGGAAGCGCACCCTTGCGCTTCACGCACACAGGCATTCCTTGCGCATCCACCAACTGTACTTCTCCCATCCAGAGCGCCCCACACACAGGTGCTTCACCCATCGATTGTCACTACAGATGAGTATGTGCTGTGACTGCCATGCCATCGAGCCTGGCACATCGTCACACTGACCTCACCTTCGGGAAGTGCACCCTTGCGCTTCACGCACACAGGTATTCTTTGCGCATCCACCAACTGTACTTCTCCCATCCAGAGCGCCCCACACAGGGGTCAACCTACCTGGGGGTCCCGCACACAGGTTTACGGGCACGCCTCCGATGACCTCACAGTGAGCCATCCCACTTCTGACACCATTTGTAGTGAAGGGAAAGCGTGGTAACTGATGGAGATAATTTCCAAACACTGTTAATGACTTAAGAATATAATAATCAAGTGCCTTGTATTATTAATTACCTTATATGAATCATGTACTTATGTAAGCAGGAACATGGCTTTTCTGTGTTTCTGTGAGTGTGTAACTTAGAATATTAGGTGCCACTTAGTCTGCATATGTACAAGAGCATGTTTAGACCAGAGGTGATAAGAAGGGTCGAACTGTGCTTCTTCCGACCTTGCAAAACATCCATCCCTGCCTCGGACGTCAGAAATCCACCACGTGGTTATCCCTGCTGAACGCTCAACTTCTGTCTATATAAACCTTGTGCGATGTGTTTATCATTGCTTCACTTTCAGCCTTGTGCTGGGAGTGAGCCCGATTGCAATTGTTGTTTGTCTAATAAATATACTTATATGCAGCTCCGGAGTCCTGAGGTAACTAGGGTGAATTTTCACCTATCATATTTGGGGGCTCTTGACCGGGATTCCAACAACCTCATCGACTCTCCACGCTGGGCAAATCATCAGGACCTGTACCTTACGGAGGAGTCACAGATATTTCCCTAACGAATGTTCTAGTCCCCTGGGCGCAGTCACCTTCCTTAAGCCTGTAAAGGAGAGCTAGTGTCTCTCCCGAAGCCCCGAAGCGCGTTCGGTTGAAGAAGACGAGAAGGCCTCTGAAGGAAGGGTATAGAAGGAAGGGTGGCCTCTGGGCAGGGAAACATATCTGGGGAAAATATTTAATAGGGTAAGGCGGAATCTATGAGGCAGCACTATGGTTCCGACTAAGCTAAATACCATGCAGAAGGGTTTTATTACTTTTATTACTTTTATTTCTTTTTATCATGATTTTAGTAATCCAAGAAGCCCATTATTTTACTCCATGTATTGCTCTTGCTGCTTGCTTTTATTGATTTTATGTAAAGCACTTTGAACTGCAACAACCATCTGACACACACACATGCAAAAGACCCGGTTTCATTGGAAAACCACAAAGCAGACAAGGCCACTAACCAGGCCGGACTGCAACAACCATCTGACACACACACATGCAAAAGACCCGGTTTCATTGGAAAACCACAAAGCAGACAGGGCCACTAACCAGGCCGCACTACAAAAACCATCTGACACGTACACAATTCAAGAATTAGATCTCACAATACTAAAAGATATGCTGCAATATTGAGCCATGGTGAAAACATGCCCCAATAAGTGGGGATAGTAAGCATATATTTGTACTTCTTATTTATATTTTATTTAGTTTGGAAGATATGTAATCATTCATTATTGATTTTATTGAGTTAAATCCAAACTATTAAAAGCCAATTGAGAATCCAAGAGTGAAATTAGTGAAATTAAGCATGCATGTTGTTATCACTGTTTGAAATGATGTATAGAAGAATCTACACTAAAACAGACGAAGAGATTGAATACACACTTTCGGAGTACATGGCAAAGATGATGTCGAAACTAAATGCTCTCAGACTTCTCTCCCCTACACAGGAACACTGTGAGGCTGAAACCAAGGTTGGGCCAGGAGATTGGGTCCTAATCAACAGCCTCAAAAGAAAACACTGCCACTCGCCCAAGTGGGACAGACCATACAAAGTGCTACTGTCAACATCTACCACAGTCAAAATAGCGGAGAGAGCCACCTGGATACATATAACACATTGTAAACGAGTAAGCCTTCCTTAGAAAGAGACAGAGGATAGGAGCTGTCTTCCTCTACAGTTTTCTAAGGCCGGGCCACTGTGACAAAAGTCCAGCTACAAAGGGGATTCTTTGCGTTAGGCAATTTTTCGTCTCAAACCTGGTGAAGAAAACTACACTCTCCAGTGGGGTAAAAGAGCCTAGTGGATACTGGGAGGGTGGGGCGGTCCTATCTCTGTGAAGTCATGGGGAGTTACAAGGGAAAAATTAAACAATGTGTGAAACATTTGATAATAACTGTACTGCTCTACATTTTGGTACTGTTAACATATTGATCACAACAGGCACCGGTCTTGGTCAAATATCCGCGATGGGGCCTGGCCAAAGATCATCCATGGTGGGGGAACCAGACTGCCCAAACACACTTTCCACAAAGAGACTGTTTACATTTTCCTGCCCAGTAAACACAGTCGACATCCACTATGTTGGCCTACAAATGCAAAGTATACAAATGTGCGATGAGAAATATGAGGACATTTTAAATTATTGACTTATGATGATATGGAGTGATGCTCAGTAATGATCTCTGTTCTGAAAATCCATGTGATGAAGCTCAGAGTGATGATTTTGAGGTTATCCATTGAAATTGATAATTGACTAATTAAGAAAGATGATTTGTGATTTTGATCATGATTTTGAATTATCCATTGAAACAGATAAAAGGAAGGACTGATGGAGATAATTTCCAAACACTGTTAATGACTTAAGAATATAATAATCAAGTGCCTTGTATTATTAATTACCTCATATGAATCATGTACTTATGTAAGCAGGAACATGGCTTTTCTGTGTTTCTGCGAGTGTGTAACTTAGAATATTAGGTGCCACTTAGTCTGCATATGTACAAGAGCATGTTTAGACCAGAGGTGATAAGAAGGTTCGAACTGTGCTTCTTCCTATCTTGTGCAAAACTTCCATCCTTGCCTCGGACGTCAGAAATCTACCACGTGGTTTTCCCTGCTGAACGCTCAACTTCTGTCTATATAAACCTTGTGTGATGTGTTTATCATTGCTTCACTTTCAGCCTTGTGATGGGAGTGAGCCCAATTGCAATTGTTGTTTGTCTAATAAATATACTTATATGCAGCTCCGGAGTCCTGAGGTAACTAGGGTAAATTTTCACCTAACAGTAACCCCACCTGGACTCGAACCTGGGTCTACAGGGTGCCAAACATGCACCCTGACCGCAACGCTAAAGAGCCAGGCTCGATCACATCGTCACATTACCACTGCACGTATCACTACATCGCTGATTAAAAAAGTGAAATCTCAATAAAGACAAATTACATTTCATCAATGTGTTAATCACCAGTAGAATATCCAAGTAATATGATCATAAATCAACGGATGCTTGGAACTTTTCACCCTACCCCTCATACACAGTTGACCTATGGACTACTGCTGCCTTTCCACAAGTCTTCAGGTGCCACAGGGATCACAGCACTGTTGGAAGACCACCCGACCTGAAGAGCGCACCTTGACATGCTGCTTCCATTTCATTTTGCTTACATAGGATGCAGGATGCCCCCGCCCCACCCAAATGTAAGTACAAAATAAGCTTGACAGCAGACCCAGGCCTACTGTGGAATATTCAACACCATGGTACGTCAACCTGACTCATTCACAAACATTATACAATATACAGGCTTGTAGGAAATCATATCAAATAAGTAGCCAAGCCTATTAACTCAAAAGTTAATAATCACTTCCAAAGTGTCACGTCAAAATAATGACTGTGAGCACTTTATGATTAGATGATAATGATGAGAGACAGCAGGTTACAGAATGTATGCTGTCCACAAAAGCAAAGGTTGCTTGCATGTTCGTAGGCATGTAGTGTTTTGCAACAAAGTAAATTATTGCTATTGACTATATTACTGAATGTATGATGAGCTCCTCGTATTCCCAGCTATCCCACAAAATATTAACATCCAGCTTGGTTCATCTTCATTCAACCCAACTAAATATGTAAACATGTCTAAACTAAACTAGACTATTGTAATTCAATTTTAACCGGCCTGCCTGCATGTATATTGAGATCGTTGCAGAATGATTCAGAATAGAGGAATGGCCAGAATAGAGGAATGGTCTTTGATCAACCATAGAGGAATGGTCAGAATAGAGGAATGGTCTTTGATCAACCATAGAGGAATGGTCTTTGAACAACCATAGATCCTTTGCTGGTCACCCTTCACTGGTTCCCTATAGCTGCTAGAATTTCATTTAAATCCCCCAGTCTGGCCTAAAGGACAGCCACTGGAACGGCACCATCCTATTTAAAAGCTATGGTTCAGCTCGATCCCCCCCCCCCCTGTTAGGCTAGTATTACTGCCTTTTTATAGTTTTTTTTTAAATATCTATCTGTTTTCTAATATCTTTTTAATATTGTGTTAGTCAAAAGTGTCTACTAAATACTATAACCATAACCATGATGTGCACAAAACGTCTTTTGTCTGATACTTTCTGTGGGTCAGAGGTCACAGAAGTGTTCCCTAACATAGGCCTAAATGGTGTGAATAGTGATTGGCTGCACCCTTTTCTTCTTTTAAGAAGACATTGAACCGGTTCTAGGTCTCCCAAAGAAAGCCCAAGTCGCTCTCTGGCTGGTCTGAGGTGAAAAGACTCAGTGAAACTTGAAGAACTTAATTTTAATTGCGAGCGCTCGCCAGATATCTGACACATAAAAATGCAAGCAATAAAACTGCCAACTGCCTGAAAGGCTTTTCCTGGTGAAGGTCAGACGTATAAATAGTGTCACGAGGCTGTGGCAGTGAAGTGAAGGCAGGGATTTTGTTTAGTTTTTTGTATTTGATTTCTTCTTTTTAAATATTTAATATTTTCAGTGTAGGAGCCTATACCTTGTGTTTTTGATTAAGCTAAAAATGTGCATTAGTTAAACAAGATTTGAAGGAAATTATAACACAAATGTCAGTACACCCACTTTGGAAAGTTTTGGGGAAATGACAGCGGGTTGGATTCGGGCCTGTCCCCGTGGAGTTCAAGCCTGTATATGGTCGGCGGCTACTGCTTGTGGCCAAAGTGCCTCCAGCCATTTTGGAAAATTGCCCTGAAATGGAATAGCTCTGCCCCTGCCAAAAAGACCTTGACCGTGCCATATATGTGTGTGTGGTATAAAATAATACAGTGCATTAACAGTTGTAAGTGTATTATTTTTTTATTAAAGAATATGCAGGCCTTACCTACATAAATGGACCAGATTAGGTTAAGACTCAAAAAGTATCACAAGTTAGAATTAAATCACATAATTAACGTATGGGTGCTGCTCATTTAATAAACATGTACTTTATAAGTAAACTTGTTAGTTTATCAATGTGTAAAAACAAAATTACACAAATCCTAATCAAACAGCTAAAATAATTAAATTAAAGGTGCTGCTCATTTAATAACATGTATGAGTCAATGTGTGTCTGTGATCGCATGCTTGACGTGGTGTTTAAATATATCAAACCATTCCAGTTTTCCTTATTTGGATCCTGCTTAGTTTGCAGATCGGTCACAATATAAGGACCTGGAGGAACCGAGAAGTTCAGAGAGACTAGGGGGTTCCAGTGCACAGTAAGTTGTCACCTGCTTGATTAATCAGGGAGGAGCTGGTACAGCATGGGTGGGCTGCATGATGAACTCTGATATCCTCTGGAAACATGGGAGAGCTGGATCGCCTTGGCCGTGAAATTCTGTAACATTTTTACTATTGTATTTATATATAATATATGTTCTGACATCCTTACTCCCATCATTTAGACTATTTGACAGTTCTGGACATTTCATCTGGTACTGGAAAGAACAGGTAGGTTTAATCTGCTTTTGTAACCGACTATGTATTCAGTAACTTAAATTACTTTTTCAAATTAATAGCAAGCAAGCCAAATGGCTACCAAAGAAAAACATATGCCTATAGTTTCTGAATACCCTTTCCAGTTCAGTCATAACAGTCTTTTTCAATCAAATGGGGTTGCATAGGTATGCATATTTTCCACATTTGGTCCTTAAATCCAAATCTCTAGGCTGTACACACAGTCTTTGGCTGGACAGTTATCACCTATTCTGTTTTAGCTACTTTTATTCAAATGTTATATCTCTTTGACCAGGCTTCAGTGAGGTTCTATGAAGACATCACTTCAAATATAAAAAATACTATAAGAGAAGAGACAATGCACTCAGCTTAAACATTTTTGACACCTACTTTCAGATCTGCTCATGTCTTTCTTCCTTCTTTGGATTTTTTGAAAAGACTGCACTCCATACATCATGATGAAAGATAAAGACAACATTTTGAATCCCCTAAAAAATAATACAACACACTTTTATTTATTTACTACACTACCCCACGCCCGTAGGGTGCATTTTGAATAGCAAGATACCCATGGTTTAATATGATTACCTGTTTCCCACATTAGATAATTGTAAATATTTACTGTTGCTCTTGACTGCCTCATACACAGTCACTACAAAAAACTAAAATAAACATCCAGTTGTTAATTTGTTTACTTATTTCAGATATGCTATGTTGCAAGGATGAATTATGTTTCTTACAGTCCGTGGTTGTAATATTTCTTACTACAAAATGACACGTTCATGCCTCTTCTTCCAACAGTAAACCTCAACCATGGGAGACAGCGACATGGCCACTTATGGCCCGGCTGCCATTTACCTCCGTAAGCCTGAGAAGGAGAGGCTTGAGGCCCAAACCATGCCCTTTGATGCAAAGTCAGCTTGTTATGTACCTGACAAGGAGGAGTTGTACCTGAAGGCTAAAATCCTGAAGAGAGATGGTGCCAACGTCACTGTTGAACTGATTGAAAAAAGGAGGTATGTTAGCAAGGCTCTTAGTTAAGACAATGATTGAGTTTTTCCATTAAACAGAATGTTTCTTGCCTTTATCTCTTTATATTGTCCATTTGTTTTAGGAAAGAGTCGTTAAGGAGGAGGATGTCCACCCCATGAATCCTCCCAAGTATGACAAGATTGAGGACATGGCCATGATGACCCACCTCAATGAAGCCTCTGTCCTGTATAACCTCAAAGAGCGTTATGCAGCATGGATGATCTACGTAAGCTTTATGCTTTCTCACAGATGAAAAACTATGTTAAAAATAAAACAGCTGTAAAACCAATCCCCTTATTTCTTCATTCTAGACCTACTCTGGACTTTTCTGTGCCACTGTGAACCCCTACAAGTGGCTCCCTGTGTATGACCAAGCAGTGGTGGAGGCCTACAGAGGCAAGAAGCGTATGGAGGCCCCACCCCACATTTTCTCTGTCTCTGACAATGCTTATCAGTTCATGCTCCAAGGTAAGCATTCAATTTAAAAGCCACTAAATAATAAGATTTAATTACATATTTGTTCATGAACTAAATAAAAAAAGTGATTTATCTAAAATTGCATTTGTCCCACAGACAAGGAAAACCAGTCTGTTCTGATTACGTAAGCAACTTAAAACTTTGCATTATCTTCTATGTTACCTTGTGGCACACACAATTCTTATCTGAAAAATTTCAATATCTTATGTTTAATCTAGCGGAGAATCTGGTGCTGGCAAGACTGTGAACACCAAACGTGTCATCCAATACTTTGCAACAATTGCAGTCAGTAGTGGAAAAAAGGCAGAGGCAGTACCTGGAAAGATGCAGGTCAGACCCCTTACACATTTATGTGCTAATTATTATAAAGCAACAAAAACATTCTCTTCATAACAACATATTCCTTGAATGCTTCTTCCACTTGCAGGGCTCTCTTGAAGACCAGATTATTGCTGCCAACCCACTGTTGGAGGCTTATGGTAATGCCAAGACTGTGAGGAATGACAACTCTTCCCGTTTTGTAAGTTAACTTCTTATTTAAACTCTGGCCTCAGTTCTGTGGATATTAATAAGATAAAATTACTTAGGATATAATTTTGTCTAAAACAGGGAAAATTCATCAGAATTCACTTTGCCACAACTGGAAAACTGGCTAAAGCTGATATTGAGACTTGTAAGTATAATTATCCTGTGTATATAAACATTTTACATTATTGCTGCCTTCATTTTTTCAAGTTAAAATATATTCTTCCCCACCTAAATAGACCTGCTGGAAAAGTCTAGAGTGTCATTCCAGCTTCCTGATGAGAGAGGCTACCACATCTTCTTCCAGATGATGACCAACCACAAGCCTGAGATATTGGTAGGGTTATTATTTTCAACCAACAATCAAAAAACATTACATGTAATTATTCATTTGCAACAACAAATTATTGTTTTCCCCCTCTACAGAAATGTGCCTCATCACAAGCAACCCCTATGACTTTCCCATGTGCAGTCAGGGTCAGATCACTGTGGCCAGCATTAATGACAAAGAAGAGTTGGACGCCACAGATGTGAGATATCCATGATCTTTTCTTCTGGACAATGAATACAATGAGAATGACATTCTTAAAAACACTAACGATTAAAAATAATGATGCGCTTAAACTTCATTTATGCATGTAATTGCAGGATGCCATTGACATCCTGGGTTTCACTGCAGAGGAGAAAGTCACCATTTGGAAACTGACTGGTGCTGTGCTCCATCATGGCAATTTGAAATTCAAGCAGAAGCAGCGTGAGGAGCAGGCTGAGCCTGATGGCACTGAGGGTAGGTTTAAAAACTCTACTGAACTTGGGTCAGTTCTAGTGATAACTACTAGGTAGTCTTATTTATTGAAGTAATTTCATTAAAAGATAGATCAGCATGTATATCAATATTTCCTCTGATTATAGTTATTAATATATATATATATTTATTATTACAACAGAAGCCTGTAAATATATCTACAATGTCATTCATTAGATATTTTTACTCAATTTAGGTTAAGAATGACTTTCCTGGGTAAAATATTGATATAAATAACTCACTTAAACGCTTTGTTGTTTTAAGATGCTGACAAAGTCGCTTACCTCCTGGGCCTGAACTCTGCTGATATGCTGAAGGCTCTGTGCTACCCAAGGGTGAAAGTCGGAACTGAGTATGTCACCAAGGGTCAGACTGTGCCACAGGTATGTCACATACAAGGTTGACTAAAGACCACAAGGATTTTGACATTGTTTGACAAGAATTTTACTGCTGGTATTTTCTTTCTCAGGGTTCACACCCGTTAACATTGACAACATTTCAAAACTTTTCAAGGACCTTTAATGAAATCTCCATTAATCTTCACAAGCTAATAAATAAACAGAATGATATACTTTACAGCACAGATTGGGCCTTAACTCTGAAAGAAAAGTAAATAACAACCTTTTCCATTACTTTTCTATTAGACAGGCTATATCAATTCAAGTAGACTGCATCAGGCACAACAAAACCATTATCCATGGAAGAGTACAATAACATAATTAATTTCATTAGACCTACATTCAACAAAATAATTATTTCTTGACTTTTCCAGAACTTTCAGTGACTGAATTCCATGACTTTCCTAGCCCTGGAAAATGGGATTTTAAAACTCCTGCCTTTTCTCATCATAGTAAGTAAGAAGTAATTCTTACATATTGTTTTAGGTCTACAACTCAGTGTCAGCCTTGTCCAAGTCTATCTATGAGAGGATGTTCTTGTGGATGGTCATTCGTATCAACCAGATGCTGGACACCAAGAAGTCAAGTCAGTTCTACATTGGTGTGCTGGACATTGCTGGATTTGAGATTTTCGATGTGAGGACAAAATGATAAGATTCTTCACTAACATTATTTGTTTCTAGTGACTTAAGAGTGCCACTCTCAAATAATGTTTGAATATGTATCCAACACAGTACAACAGCATGGAGCAGCTGTGTATCAACTTCACCAATGAAAAACTGCAACAGTTCTTCAACCACACCATGTTTGTCCTGGAGCAAGAGGAGTACAAGAAAGAGGGCATTGTTTGGGCGTTCATTGACTTTGGCATGGACTTGGCTGCCTGCATTGAGCTGATTGAAAGGGTCAGTTTCAATCAATCCAACTAGCACAGTGTTAGATTTGTATAGTTTCATGATGTCCACTTTTATAACTAAGCAATCTTATTTTTCAACAGCCCATGGGTATCTTTGCCATCCTTGAAGAGGAGTGCATTGTCCCCAAGGCCTCTGACGTCACTTTCAAGGACAAGCTGTATGCCCAGCATCTTGGAAAGAACGCAGCCTTTGCGAAGCCCAAGCTGCAAAGGCAAGCCTGAGGCTCACTTCTCCCTGGTGCACTATGCGGCACTGTGGACTACAATGTTACTGGATGGTTGGACAAGAACAAGGATCCACTGAACGACACTGTTGTGCAGCTGTACCAGAAGTCATCAGTCAAACTTTTGCCTGTCCTGTACCCACCTCCTGTTGAGGGTAATAACCTGTTCAAGTCAAAAGGCTAATACACAAATAGTAATTATATTAGATTCTATGTATATAACTCAATTATCCGATTCATTATTTGTATGTCAACAGAGGTTGGTGGTGCTAAGAAGGGTGGTAAGAAGAAGGGTGGCTCCATGCAGACTGTGTCCTCACAGTTCAGGGTATGTGTTTTAATATCAAGAAGAAAATGATCAATCAATCAATAATTCTCCCAGCACAATTAACTGTATGATTCAAATTGTATACATTCTTGCCTCAACAGGAGAACTTGGGTAAACTGATGACCAACTGCAACCTGAGGGCCACCCATCCTCACTTTGTGCGTTGTCTGATTCCAAATGAAATTAAGAAACCAGGTAAAGGGCTTTTAGTAAATTAAGACATGTCCATTATTCAACACCTTGTATTTGCTTGAAAATTTTACATCTCTGTATTTTCACAGGTTATATGCAGAACTTCCTGGTCATCCACCAGCTCAGGTGTAATGGTGTACTGGAGGGTATCAGAATCTGTAGAAAGGGTTTCCCAAGCAGAATCATGTATGCTGACTTCAAGCAGAGGTAAACATACAACAATATACAACAATAACTTATAATACACACTTCATATATGTTTTATGGGGAAAATAATGTTTTTCTTATTATTGACAACAGATACAAAGTACTGAATGCCAGTGTTATTCCTGAGGGTCAGTTCATTGATAACAAGAAGGCTGCTGAGAAGCTCTTGGGATCCATCGATGTTGATCACGATGAGTACAAGTTTGGACACACTAAGGTGGAGAATGTTTCTTATATCTGTTATTATGGATAAATATTGAATACAGTGTGTCCATTTCTGCTTTCAATAACACCCTCATAATTTTTTGTTCTTCTCTTTTAGGTGTTCTTCAAAGCTGGTCTGCTTGGTACCCTTGAGGAGATGCGAGATGAGAAACTGGTTTCCCTGGTCACAATGACTCAGGCTCTGTGCCGTGCATACCTGATGAGGAGGGAGTTTGTCGCGATGATGGAAAGGAGGTAATGTGTGATGTATTTGGTGGAATCACGCTCAACAAAATGATCTGCCATAAAACATAGCATTGCAGGTTTATTAATTGTAACACAATAGGTTGTGTTGAATGAATTGCCAATCTCTTATAAATTAAAGTACAAACGTACAAAACAGAGATAATTTCCATCAACACAGATGTATATAAAAGACTGGACTAATCACTGTCAGCGTTTGACAGAATCCCTCTGATCTATTCAGTAAGCTTCAACACGGTTTAATCAACAAATCAACCTCTTTTGCAGAGATGCAATCTTCACTATCCAGATGAATGTCCGCTCATTCATTAATGTGAAGCACTGGCCATGGATGAAGGTGTACTACAAGATCAAGCCTCTGCTTCAGAGTGCTGAAACTGAGAAGGAGCTGGTTGCCCTGAAGGAGGAACATGCAAAACTCAAAGACGTGTTTGCAAAGGTTGATGCCAGGAAGAAGGACCTTGAGGAGAAGATGGTGTCTATTGTGCAAGAGAGGAATGACCTGCATCTGCAAATGTCATCTGTAAGTGTATAACTGTACAACGGGTAACAATTCTTCACATCATTGCAATATTCAAATCACTAACCTGTCTGAGAATTATGTTTTCAATACAAATCAGATTTCATCCTTTCATCTTGTATTTACTGTAGAGCAATGAGACTATCAACGATGCTGAGGAGAGGTGTGAGGGTCTGATCAAGAGTAAGATCCAGCTTGAGGCCAAACTCAAGGAGACAACCGAGAGACTGGAGGATGAAGAGGAAATCAATGCTGAGCTGACTGCCAAGAAGAGGAAACTGGAGGATGAGTGCTCTGAGCTCAAGAAGGACATTGATGATCTGGAGCTGACCTTGGCCAAAGTGGAGAAGGAGAAACATGCCACTGAGAACAAGGTTTATATTCTTTAAAAAAAAAAAGAATAATGTTTTATTTTCAAGAAGTCTTCGTGAGGTTTACTGGATATTGATATAAAACATTCTATGTGTAGGTCAAGAACCTGACAGAGGAGATGGCCTCTCAGGATGAGTCCATTGCTAAGCTGACAAAAGAGAAGAAAGCCCTCCAAGAGGCCCATCAGCAGACTCTTGATGATCTCCAGGCAGAGGAAGACAAAGTCAACACTCTGACCAAGGCCAAGACTAAGCTTGAACAGCAAGTGGATGATGTGAGTTGAGGGCCTGTCTGTGTAAAGAAATGCACATATATCATTGTGCTACTTAATTACTTTATGCTTTGTATCTGCAGCTTGAGGGTTCCTTGGAGCAAGAAAAGAAGCTCCGCATGGACCTTGAGAGAGCCAAGAGAAAGCTTGAGGGTGACCTGAAACTGTCCCAGGAGAGTGTCATGGATCTGGAGAATGACAAGCAGCAGTCTGATGAGAAGCTGAAGAAGTAATGTATAATTCTATTAGTAACTAAGGATTAATGCAAACATGTACTCCTTTTTTAGTCCTTTTTTGGTATAAGCAGCCGTTAACAACTATTTAAATTTACAATTATACAGGAAGGACTTTGAAACAAGCCAGCTCCTTAGCAAGATTGAGGATGAACAATCATTGGGCGCTCAGCTCCAGAAAAAGATCAAGGAGCTTCAGGTTTGTTTCACATCTTCAGTACCGAATAGTGTTTACTATCATCTGCCTGTTCTTTCTTAGTATCACTTATTTCTTTTTAACAACCAATAGGCCCGCATTGAAGAATTGGAAGAAGAGATTGAGGCTGAGCGTGCAGCTCGTGCTAAGGTTGAGAAGCAGAGAGCTGATCTCTCCAGGGAACTTGAGGAGATCAGTGAGAGGCTTGAGGAGGCTGGTGGTGCCACTGCTGCTCAAATTGAGATGAACAAGAAGCGTGAGGCTGAGTTCCAGAAGCTGCGTCGTGACCTTGAAGAGTCCACTCTGCAGCATGAAGCCACTGCTGCAGCTCTCCGTAAGAAGCAGGCTGATAGCGTGGCCGAGCTGGGAGAGCAGATCGACAACCTCCAGCGTGTCAAGCAGAAGCTTGAGAAGGAGAAGAGTGAATACAAGATGGAGATTGATGATCTTTCCAGCAACATGGAGGGAGTCGCTAAAGCTAAGGTTTGTGACATGTAAACCTTAATGCTCTAGCTGACTCTAACTACAAACAATATCATACTGCGAACAATGATATGTTGTCAAGTAAAATTGTAATAATTGCCATAAACATTTCTGACTTTTGTGTTGCTTATTATTTTACTTTCACAAACAGGGAAATCTTGAGAAGATGTGCCGTACCCTTGAGGACCAATTTAGTGAAATCAAGGCCAAGAGTGATGAGGGTGCGCGCCAGGTCAACGACCTCAGTGCTCAGAGAGCAAGACTTCAGACTGAAAATGGTGAACTCGGCCGCCAGGTTGAGGAGAAAGATGCTCTTGTGTCTCAGCTGAGTAGAAGCAAACAGGCTTTCACTCAGCAAATTGAGGAGCTGAAGAGGCTAAATGAGGAGGAAGTCAAGGTACTGATACCCGTGAATGACATGAAGAAATTGGAGTACATAACCCACATTCTGTGAAGCCCTAAATGAACACCATTCATTGTTCACAAACAGGCCAAGAATGCCCTGGCCCACGCTGTTCAGTCTGCACGCCACGACTGCGACCTTCTGAGGGAGCAGTTTGAGGAGGAGCAGGAGGCAAAGGCTGAGCTGCAGCGTGGCATGTCCAAGGCCAACAGCGAGGTTGCTCAGTGGAGGACCAAGTACGAAACTGATGCCATCCAGCGCACTGAAGAGCTTGAGGAGTCCAAGTATGTACCAAACAGGCAAAGAAACACATAGAATGTGGATGTGGGTTGTTATGTTGTCTACTAAAACCTGTCCACGTCCTCTAACTTAAATCGGTTGCATTATCAGGAAAAAGCTTGCCCAGCGTCTACAGGAGGCTGAGGAACAAATTGAGGCCATCAACTCCAAGTGTGCTTCTCTGGATAAAACCAAGCAGAGACTCCAGGGTGAGGTTGAGGACCTCATGGTTGATGTGGAGAGAGCCAATGGTCTGGCTGCCAACCTTGACAAGAAGCAGAGAAACTTTGACAAGGTTATACCTCTATCTGGAATTTGTGTGATTGTAGGACAAACTAGCACTCATATTACATAATATGGACATATGGATTTTTGGTAGCAGTGTCTCATATGTGAAATTAACCCAAGACACAAACTGTTTTTCAAAGGTCTTGGCAGAATGGAAGCAGAAATATGAGGAGGGTCAGGCAGAGCTGGAGGGTGCCCAGAAAGAGGCTCGCTCTCTCAGCACTGAGCTGTTCAAGATGAAGAACTCCTATGAGGAGGCTCTTGACCAACTGGAGACTCTTAAGAGGGAGAACAAGAATCTCCAACGTAAGTCAAGATGGCCTTAAAATACTTCCAAATCAAAGCTTGTTAAGAGAAGCTAAAAACAAAATGTTTTATCCTGGAATACAAATCAATAGTACATTGGTAGATGCTGACTTTGTGTTAAGGGTTTTAAATGTCTTGTTGCAGAGGAGATCTCTGACCTGACGGAGCAGCTTGGTGAGACTGGAAAGAGCATTCATGAGCTGGAGAAGCCAAGAAGACTGTTGAGACTGAGAAGGCTGAGATCCAGACTGCCCTGGAAGAGGCTGAGGTACAAATACAAAATCCAACAGGATGGAGTGGAGAGATTCAATAGGACATCTTAATAAATTAAGCAATTGGTCATATCTTAAAATTATGTTTTACACTCTATTTAAAAATAGGGAACTCTTGAGCATGAGGAGTCCAAGATTCTCCGTGTCCAGCTTGAGCTGAACCAGGTCAAGGGTGAGGTTGACCGGAAGCTTGCAGAGAAGGATGAGGAGATGGAGCAGATTAAGAGGAATAGCCAGAGGGTGACTGACTCCATGCAGAGCACCCTGGACTCTGAGGTCAGGAGCAGGAATGATGCCATGAGAATCAAGAAGAAGATGGAGGGAGACCTTAATGAGATGGAGATTCAGCTGAGCCACGCCAACCGCCAGGCTGCTGAGTCCCAGAAAAGTCTGAGGACCGTCCAGGGTCAGCTCAAGGTCAGTAGTATAAATATTCAGTGTTTTGATATTACAGTGCTCACACCAATGAAGTATAGCAAACACCACACATTTCTCTGTCAACCAGGATGCTCAACTGCACCTTGATGATGCTGTCAGAGGACAGGAAGATATGAAGGAGCAGGCTGCCATGGTGGAGCGCAGGAACGGCCTTATGGTGGCTGAGATTGAGGAGCTGAGAGCTGCCCTGGAGCAGACAGAGAGAGGCCGCAAAGTGGCTGAGCAGGAGCTGGTAGATGCCAGTGAGCGTGTTGGCCTCCTGCACTCCCAGGTAGAGAATAAAAAAGGTTGTTTAAACCGATACATTAAACAAACAGTTCCAGCATTAAAAATATAACTGAGTATGTTTATTTCTCCACACTAGAACACAAGTCTGCTGAACACCAAGAAGAAGCTTGACTGACTTCCTTCAGGTCCAAGGTGAAGTTGATGACATCGTCCAGGAGGCAAGAAATGCTGAGGACAAGGCCAAGAAAGCCATCACTGATGTAAGGTTTTTTTTCTGCAACGGAGCATTATATTTAAAAGTACTTTTACTTCTATTATTTAAAAATACACTATTCCATCATATAGGCTGCCATGATGGCAGAGGAGCTGAAGAAGGAACAGGACACCAGTTCTCATCTGGAGAGGATGAAGAAGAACCTGGAAGTCACTGTCAAGGATCTGCAGCACCGCCTGGATGAGGCTGAGAATCTGGCCATGAAGGGTGGCAAGAAACAGCTCCAGAAACTGGAGTCCAGGGTAAGTAACAAAATATGACTCTGAATGAATATGTTTAACTCCTCATAACAAAACATGGGTCAGTATCTGAAATGGAAATATTTTTCATGTTAAGGTTCGTGAACTGGAAGGTGAGGTTGAGGCTGAACAGAGACGTGGTGTTGATGCTGTCAAGGGAGTCCGCAAATACGAGAGGAGGGTGAAGGAGCTCACCTACCAGGTAAGAAAGCTCTACTCTTTCTCTAGAACTGCATGCAAAATCTAAGAGGAGAGGACATTTCTTGACAAACTTTTTTCTCTTTAGACTGAGGAGGACAAGAAGAATGTCACCAGACTGCAGGATCTGGTTGACAAGCTGCAGATGAAGGTCAAGGCCTACAAGAGGCAGGCTGAGGAAGCTGTGAGTATTTTTCTGCCTTTGCTATACAGGAAAATATCTGCTACTTTTGCTACTTCACATTGACTCTTGTTTTGTTTTTCTGTATTAATTGCACTCAATTTCATATACAACAGGAGGAACAGGCCAATACTCACCTGTCCAAGTGCAGGAAGGTTCAGCATGAGCTGGAGGAGGCTGAGGAGCGTGCTGACATTGCTGAGTCCCAGGTCAACAAGCTCAAGGTCAAGAGCCGCGATGCCGGAAAGGTAAGATAATGTTTTCTGAACAAACATTACAATTATTTCACCAATAAACTTTGAAAATGTAAGTGTCATTGATTTTTATTTGTCATCTAGTTAATTCATTTTTTTGTTCTCTTTTAAAGGGCAAGGAGGCTGAAGAGTAAAACCTCTGAATCCATGTCACTTTCATCTGGATAAAATATCCTGGTTAATGTGATTATTCCAACAATGCATACTACTAATAAATATCTGAATATGAATCTGAATGTTTGTCTTTTTTCATAAGTTCATTCATATACTTTAGTCAGGGGGCTGATTTTTCTGTGACTTTATAACTGGACTGTAGTTTTTTCTATAGGAAGCTGCCTCTATCTTACCTATTAGATTCCACATTCACAAGTCATCTCACCGTCCTTGGTACTTCTATGAGACTACTTTAGCTGTTGAACTACATCAGAATTATAACACTGCAGCAGACAATGCATGCAACTCTTTACTTAAGCAATATAGTACGAGTGCGAGTGGGGTAGGTAAGGGATATTCCCACAGGTGGTCTTCGGCCGTAGCCACGAGGCCGGAGGCAGGTGGGAATATCCCTTACCTACCCCACTCGCACGAGTACTATATTGCTTTCATAAAACAATTTTATAGTCAACCAATTAACATTTAAACACGAAGTTATTGATTGAAAAATGTTTATTTCGCCATTGTTTCTCCGCAACAAAAAAATAGTTCCATTGTCAAAGTCTTTTGGAATTATAAGAGCTTTGAATTAACGGTTATCGCTTAATTGTATCAACGTGCTATAGAATGTTTCATCGCGGACTGATTTATTATTAGCTGTGAAAAGTCGGAGTTGGGATGTCCTGGGATATTCAAACATACTGTTAGTTTTCAATAATTGCCAACTGTTACTAGGTTTAATGTACTTTGTACATATAGCAAGTCTTCACAGTGTCGTGATTTGGGACCTTCTGGCCTCTTGAGACTACCTCAAGGATCATCCTGATCGTCTGGGAAACGCCAGGAGAGGTTCCTAAAGGCCCCGTCACACCATAACGTTCTGGTCAACGTTCTCTGAACTTTCTAATCATTCAATTTCGAGCGTTCTAGGGCGAGGTGGACACATCTGGCGTGTGACTGAACGAAAGAATAGCGTAGGACTGACGCATGACTACTAGCGTGGGACTCACGCATGAGGAGCATGTAACAGCGACAGTGACGTGTCACTGGTGCGCGACAAACGTGTGCTGACGTGCCTGCTACTAGCGCTGCTGCAAGTAAGAAGAAGATAACTGCTGCTGAAAGTAAGAAGAATACAAAGCCTCTTTCACTAGCAATGTCTTCGGACGAAGATTTACTGTTATTATTACTGTGATTTACGAAATAACGGGCGTTATTCCTGGGGTTTTATGTTATTAAAATAAATGATTTAAATTTGACACTGAATTTGTGTTTCTCAATGTTTATTATTAGAAAACATCAACACATCCACACACATTGTCCATGTCACAAGAGTCTTCATATCATATCCATCTGCCATGGAACAGCACCAGCTATAACAGTGCTCAGCTATGTTCAAGTTCAGTACATCTACTTCATGCTGGGCTCAAGCAAGCATATATACCCTCCACTCCGCTTTTCGCTAGATTATGCAATGACCTTGCATGACATGATAGCATGGAATATGTAGATTTATAGTGCACAGAATAACGTTTGCAATGATGTAAGTTGCGTTTGTTGATCACATATGGTTAATAACATATTAATTGTAGAAGGGACATGATAAAATCGAGATCTTCCCTTGGTGAAAAAACTTTCGCCGATATCTTTGTATGAGAGATGGGTTAGGTGCTCAAATTTCCCGGGATCAAAGAGGACGTTAGTAGGCATGTCCAAACTAAAAATCGCGTCTCAGGATTGCTGCGCACATAAGTTATTTCGGGTGCATCCACTGTACTCAGTCTACCCTACCCAACGACTGACTACGATAGCCAAACGCGTGCAAAGTTAATAAAACGTTCCACGAAAGTTCTCCAGCGTTTAAATTAAACGTTGAAGAACGCTGGTCTCCATGAGAACTTTTGTGCATGTTCAAAAATGTATTTTCGGACCAGCGTTCTCCGCCGATCACCGACGATTACTGACGATTACAGCGTTCACCAGCTTTCACACAACGCTCTTCTGGTGCTATACCAGTGACCGTGGACGATTACCAACGTTTCCTCTAACGTCAAAGAACGTTGACAAGAACGTTATGGTGTGACGGGGCCTTAAAGAAGGGGGTCCTGTCACGATTTGGGACCTTCGGCCTCTAGAGGCCGCCAACAAAATACTCTATGCCTGTTGTGTGTGTACATGTGCTTGTGTTTACTTCCTTGTGTCTTCAAGTTTCTCTTGAGTTTACTGTTTTCACCATACAGGATGTTTCATTATTGTAAAACTGGAACAGACAAAATAAAGAGATACATAAATATCACGTAAAATAATGTGGCATAAGGTTAGCATGATGCCATGAGAGCTAGCATAGTTTAGCTGCTAAATAGCAAATTCTCATATAACATTTAGAAACATAAATTCAACATTTAAAATAACTTACACAATGGTTAACTTATAGTATAATATCTGGTGATTACATACATATGTATAAAGTCCTTTTAATAACATAGAGGCCTGGCTGGGAGACAGTCATCAGGAGCAAATGAACATTGTGAGTTATGTGCTCAAGATGAGGGACAAGCTTGAGGACTTAAGCAGCCTTAACAATTTGGCCCAGGCCCAGGCCCCAGGCCCAAATACACCAAAAGACATGATACGACCGGACTGCCCGTAGCCGCACCTTCAATCCGGGGCAGAAAGTGCTTCTGCTGCTGCCTTCCTCTGAAATATAATCAACACTTCGTGGCCATTAGTCCATCAGTTCATTAGTCCACAATAATTGCCACAACGTTCCCCCCTGCACACTGGTTACAGCACAACACACAATCATACAACAATCACATGATTACACACATCAATAAACAATGATAATTCCCCAGACTGAAATGTGACATATACAACCCATTATTTTTCAACCTCACAAAATTCAGGTCTTAAAATTTGTGTCTCAAAAAAATTCAGGTCTTTAGATCCAGGCATCACAGGAAGAATATAAAAAGGTCTTGTGTGTGTGTCATTTTTGGTCATGGTGCTAATATGTTTGTTATGATACGTTTTCTGACCAGCTATAGCTAATGTTTGCTGCTAACTTTAAAGTTTGTGTTCGCTACTACACTCTAGTTCTAGTTGTAAGTCCAGTTTACGGGACTGTGGTAAAACTGTAGTGTGTCCATTTCACCAAACTATGGGAAAAAAGTCTGTGCACCTGCTATTATGTTTTACTGTTTATTGAGTAGAAGTGATTAGTTTCCTTTTACTGTGTTTATTGATTGTGTTTTGGGGTAATAAGTGTCGTGCTAATATTGGTTATTATTGGTTGTGTAAATGTGTTATTGATATTTGTTATCAGTGGTATAATAAGTTGTGTGTGCGAATGAGTTTTGTATATGTGTTACTGATATTAGTTATCAGTGAATGTGCTGACTGGAGAAAACGGGGGGGAAGGGGGGGAAGGGGCCGGGTCTGTGGCAGAGCTTTTGTGTTTCGTTGGCGTTTACTGGATTACCGGACGTCTGTTGAACGAGATCCGAAGTTGATTGGTTCCCTACTGCGTTGGAGTGGAGGCCGGTGAGATGCCCGTCTTCTACGTTTGTGGGTTGCCAGGAAAGAGCTGACCTGAGTCGTCTGTTTGACTGAGAGAAGCCTGAATGAATATTGACTGAGAGCTAGATTCGTCTGCTCTCGGTTCAATGGTGAGTGTGCCTTGTCCACTAATAAGCTGAGGAATTACGGTTAGCACCATACAAAGTAGAGCTTTACGGACTATCACAAGTAGCTATTTTCTTTGGGTTGATTTACTTTTGGTTGATATTATTATCTTTTCGTGTGTTGGTTATTTACTTTCTGTTTGCTGTGAGTGTATTGCTACTTGTGGAGATACTGGCGATTTCTCTCTCTCTCTGTGTGCGTGCGAGTGTGCGTGATTGACAGACCAACGTGAGCAGCTGTGGTGCGGTGGTGGATGCTGACGGACTTTGCTTACGGACTTTTGGATACGGCGGACTCTTGGACATTGTAGACTGTGGTTCCTTCGGCAGTGGCCTACGGCCTGATTCAAGAGTATTTATATTTTAGTGCTTGTAATAAATTGTATATTTTTTTTTGTCTGGATGAATCTGTAGTGCTGCTCCCACCAAACAAAGAACCTAAACACTAAACTTTAAACTAGAGGCCCATCTCTATAAACTGGGTGGCGTAGTCGGTCTACACTGCCGTCCTCCCGTCACATTTGGCAGTAGTTGGCAGGATTTGGTTTGGAGCTTCACCTACAGTTCATCCAGACAGTGTTTAGTTTAAAATTGTAAAAATGATGCCTGTTTATGTGGGTCCTTGGATTCCTACATTTAAAGGAAGTGTTGGGGATACAAAATTCAATGACTGGAAAGAGCAGATCCAGTTTTTTTGCAATCACAGGAGTTTATTGAAGCACAAAAAGTCAGCATAACACTGAGGGGCTTTAGCTGATGAAGCCAAAGGGGAAGTTTTTGTTTTGGGGGAAACGCAACGTGATACAGTGGCTAAGATTTTAGCATATTTGGAGTTCCTGTAGATGCGATGTGGCGGCTGCTGCTGAGGCTGGACGAGCTCCCTGTGAGCCAGGCAAGTGCTGACTGGCAGGCCAAGCAGAGGGAGGACTAAGACCTGGAACTGGCCCGGAGGTATGTGGAGATTGGACATTTTCCTACCGGAGCTGCATGGCGTGGTGTCCCGCCTAAGGTCAAACGGCTACTACAGCAGCGGGGCCAAGCTGGTGCTGAGAGATGGGGTCCTATGCCGTCGTATCATTGACATAACACCCACGAGGTATTCTTCCAGATTGTTGCCCTACTCAACAACGTAAAGAAGTCTGGGAGAGGCATCATGATGCTGTTGGGCATTTGGGAGTGGAGAGGACTCTAACTGCTTACGCCCCCATTTATTTTGGCCTGGCATGGACGCACAAGTCCGCCAGTACCATGCCACTTGTTCGCGTTGCCAGATGCAGAAAGTAGATGCAGCCCCTCAAGGCCCAATTGAAGCCCTTTATAGTGTCGTTCCCTCTAGAGGTTATTGAGTTGGACTTTTTGACACTAGGGAGGCCCCATAACTTGTATCTAAATATTTTGGTGATGACAGATATGTTTACCTGCTATGCTTGGGCAATCCCCACTAGAGACCAGACTGCAAGGACTACAGCTGGGGCCTTATGGCAGCATGTGATGCAGACTTTTTGGGTGCCCCATGCGCTTCCATTCGGATCAAGGCCCAAACTTTGAGTCTCACTTAATGGCCAAATTATGTAGCTTGTACAGTGCTGCAAGAGTAGGACTACACCTTACCATCCCCAGGGCAATGGCATGTGCGAACGCCTCAATCAGACTCTGCTGAACATGTTGCGGACCTTAGAGGAAGAGAAGCAGCACCGATGGCCTGAATTCCTTCCATCCCTGGTTCAAGCTTATAATGCAACTTTGCACAGCTCGACTGGATATGCACCTGCATATCTGATGTTTGGAAGACATGTTAGATTGCCAGTGGATGTAGCCCTCGGGGTAGAAAACCCACAGACCCAATACAGACGTGACAGCTGGGTAGAGGAACACCATCACAAGTTATTGTATGCCTATGCCCTAGCAGCAAAATCTATGGGCCGTGCAGCA
>NW_024879675.1:100000-102577 GCF_900700415.2 Clupea harengus | reverse complement strand
TCTCTTGCACCAATTTCTCCCCAAGTAAAACCACAGTTTGTTCAAAAGAAACAAGTAAGTTCCCCTGACCGACATCAACACAACAGTGGAGATATCTGGAAATTTCTTTGAACATGGCCTGACCTCTAGGCCTCAGTTGCTACCAAAGCATGGAGGGAGGAGAGAGAGACAGTGAGGAGAGAGAGAGAGAGGAAGGAGAGATGGATGAGAGAGAGAGTAAGGAGAGAGGAAGGAGAGAGGGATGAGAGAGGAAGGAGAGATGGATGAGAGAGAGAGAGGAGAGGGGAAGGAGAGAGGGATGGAGAGAGAGGAAGGAGAGAGGGATGAGAGAGGAGAGAGGAAGGAGAGAGGGATGAGAACATGGCCTGTCCTCAGTGCAGCGGCGCCCCCCTGTGGTTAGACCTGCAGGCTGCAGGGGTGCTCCTCGCTCGGTACTCCTCCCGTTGCCCTGCCGACCGTGTTCCTTGGGTTCTCCGTTGAATGACCGCTATCGCGAGCCAGAGCGAGGCTATCCTGCAAGGCGTCAACATTCCATACCTCAGCTGTAGCGGTAAGAATGTAGCCATCGTCAATGACACTCCGTGTCATGTTCTCAGCATCTGTTTTTAATGACATCAACATGTTTGGTGGGGGGTATCATAGTAACGTTACATTTCGTTTTTGTCTTCTCCGAGCAACAGCGGGCATTTGGGAACACTAAAATGCCCTAGCTGCTAACTTCAGCAGCAGTCAGCAAAATCGATATCTGCTAGATAGCTAGCGATAGCTGACCCTGTGGAACTTGATATAGCCAGGGTAGCTCGCAATCCAGATGTCCCTTTAATCTGCAAGGACCACAGTTTTGCCGAGCCATCAAAACACAGGCTTGTAGATAATAGCTGTTCAGATGCAGGATTACATAATGCTATACGAGTAACGGCTAGCGAGGTAGCCACACAAATTACATTGTGTAGCTGTTGTATGGATTCATGGATTCGTCCTCCCCATAATGTAAACTGGTCCTGGGCAGGATAGTTATTGTTGTTAGACAGTTAGGGCTTCATCTGCACGTACTGGGCGTGTTTGAGAAGCATAAAGACAAACTGTTGACATATGTGTCCATATGGAACTTACCTGGCTAGGTAGCTAACGTTAAACTGAGTTGTCAAGGCATTCTGTGCCCTTATTGGACATTTCTTATGCCATGGGAAATCAATCAATCAATCAATCAATTTGTTTATTTGATCAAGAGGGACAGTGTACGTTCATGAACATTAAAATGTAAATGCACCCAATTATAGCCAAAAGGCTAGTTTCCATTGACAGTCCCCCTGCCAGAGTGAAAAAGGCTATACAACCTAAAAAAAGGCATTAACGTATATCAAACATAACATTGACAATAAATAAAAAAAATAAGATACAATAAAATAACCCATGGAGTTCACTATCGGAAGAATAATGTCATTGAGTGAGGAGCTAAACGACCTGCCTGGTTACAGATAAATAAATATGTCATTAAATTGACTCTCGAGGCAACCACTTCAGTTTAAATGCAGACTCGGTGGATTGGGTTATATGTCACTCCCTGCTGGTTTCGTTCAATAGCTGACGCTGCAGTGTCTGTGCAGAAGTCCATGGAGTTTCGTTTCCGTTGGTTCAGTACGGTTAAGTCACATTCGGCTGTGCTGTCATAGCAACAGGACGGCGTCCGAGACAGATTCCCTGCTGTGGGCCGGGTCAGTACCGGCACGGACGCTGCTTAGATTCTGGCGTAGCGCTGTGTGCTTATTTTATGAACCATAAACACCTCGACGTGAGGGCATGGGCCTCATCTGTGTTGTGAAGTGATGGTCATTGAAGTTGCTGTAGTTTGTACTAAACTGTGTGTATTTGTGTGTGTGTGTGTGTGCGCGCATGTGTTTGTTTGTTTGTTTGTTTGTTTGTGTTTGCTGTGGGTCAGGGAAAGATGAGCCAGCGTGCGGAACGCCGTGGGATCCACGTGGACCAGTCTGAGCTGCTGTGTAAGAAGGGGTGCGGTTACTTCGGCAACGCAGCATGGCAGGGTCTGTGCTCCAAGTGCTGGCGGGAGGAATACCAGCGATCGCGTCAAAAGCAGATCCAGGAGGATTGGGCGCTGGCCGAGAAGTAAGCGCGCGTGTGTGTGTGTGTGTGTGTGTGTGGGTGCGTGTGCGTGTGCGTGTGCGTGTGGGGGTGTGTGGGTGGGTGGGTGTGGGTGTGTGTGTGTGTGTGTGGGTAAGGTAACATAAGGATGTGTTATAAAGGTGTTGTTATTTAGAGGTGTGTGTGTGTGTACATGCACATTAAGTGGTGTTTTGCGTTATGTGGCATGCATGTGGAATGTATGTGTGTGTGTGTGTGTGTGTGTGTGTGTGTGTGTGTGTGTGTGTGTGTGTTTCCTAGGCTACAGAGAGAGGAAGAGGAGGCGGCGGCCTACGCTAGCAATCAGGGCAGCCAGTCTCACCCCGCCCCTCAATCTCAAGCCCGCGCCACTCTGGCGCCCTTCTCCAAGTTCGAGGAGAAGAAGACCAATGAGAAGACTCGCAAGGTGACCACCGTCAAGAAGTTCTTTAGCCCCTC
>NW_024879675.1:80000-90000 GCF_900700415.2 Clupea harengus | reverse complement strand
CCGTTACAGTTAGCACTGATAAAAGCTTACTAGCATGTGAAACCCCAACAACAGCACAGTTAGCACTGATAAAAGCTTACTAGCATACAAAACACCAACAACAGCACAGTTAGCACTGATAAACGCTTACTAGCATGCAAAACACCAACAACAGCACAGTTAGCACTGATAAACGCTTACTAGCATGTAAAACTAGGGTGACCAGATCGAAGTTTGTGAAAAAGAGTACTGAATAGTTATTTTAATAGTTTCCATAGTTTATGTAGGATAAGCATTTAATTGTGTTATAGATTGCTACTGACTATTTCTCTCCCCCAAAATAATGAAAACCATGACAAAGATAGGTCTGCCATTTCGAGGGCATATATAGCATAAGGTATTACATTTATTCTAATTCATCTTTGATCACGGGCGTGTTTACATAGCGACGCTGACAGTCAGTCAATTCCCAGAGACACTAGTTTGGGAAAGAACCAGAGAGAAGCAACACAAATATCCGACGATGCAAAATCCCGGATAATTTTGGAAACCCTGCCGGACGCATTTTTTAGGTCTCAAAAAGAGGACCTGTCCGGGCAAAAGAGGACGTCTGGTCACCCTAGTAAAACACCAACAACAGCACAGTTAGCACTGATAAACGCTTACTAGCATACAAAACACCAACAACAGCACAGTTAGCACTGATAAACACTTACTAGCATACAAAACACCAACAACAGCACAGTTAGCACTGATAAACACTTACTAGCATACAAAACACCAACAACAGCACAGTTAGCACTGATAAACGCTTACTAGCATACAAAACACCAACAACAGCACAGTTAGCACTGATAAACGCTTACTAGCATGTAAAACACCAACAACAGCACAGTTAGCACTGATAAAAGCTTACTAGCATACAAAACACAAACAACAGCACAGTTAGCACTGATAAACGCTTACTAGCATGCTAACTGGCCAGGTGTGTTGTGCTCAGGTGCTGGAGGGGTGTGTTCTAACTGGCCAGGTGTGTTGTGTTGTCCTCAGGTGCTGGAGGGGTGCGGGACCTGCAGGTGGAGCTACAGCAGTGGGAGGAGAGCGTGGGCAGGCAGGTGCAGGGCATCCTGGAGAGGTACCCGCTGGAGCTGCGCCCCCCCGCCTGCACCCGCCATCGACTCCGACAACACCGACGACGACGGCCTGCCCCCGCCACTCACTCCACAGGTGTTCGCTGGCTAACACAGCCGTGTGTGTGTGTGTGTGTGTGTGTGTGTGTGTGTGTGTGTGTGTGTGTCAGAGTGAGGAGAACCTGGTGCAAGTATGTGTGTCTGACACAATTTTCAATGTAAAGGTCCCACAAAATGTGCGTGTTCGTCTAAGGGAACATTACTGTGTGTGTGTGTTTGTGTGTGTGAGAGTGCTGATCTGGTACATGTGTGAGAGTGCAGTGTGTGTGTGTGTGTCGTGTGAGAGCTTTGATTATTTATGGAAAAATGAGTCTGCTGTTCCTTTTTAAACAGTTGCTGTGAATGAGGACATCTGATGTTATGTGGGTTTGATCTCTTCAGCAGCCCTGCACCTCATATTATATTATATTATATATATTATATATATTGTTTTATTTTATTTGCCTCTCCTTTTTAAAAGTCATTGCACATTTATTCCATTTTCCTCACTCCAGAACCTCCTGTACGGTGGCGCTGTCACCTAGTGTGTAGTCACAGTGTAACCTGTGACCAGTGAAGCCAGCGGGCTCAGGGACCCCGTCTCCAGTGTTTAGGGGGACGGTTCTCCAGTGTTTAAGGGTACGGTTCTCCAGTGTTTAAGGGAACGGTTCTCCAGTGTTTCTCAAGAGACATGCTGACAGCAGGTGTCCAGGCTAGTGTCAAACCTATGGGCATTAGCATCATGTCATGCCTATATCAGTGTGGGATGTGAACTAAGGACATTAGCCTCATGTCAAGCCTATATCAGTGTGGGATTGAGGATGTGAACTAAGTTCAATTTCAGGCTCAGGTTCAGGTTCAGGCCGTGTTGAGGCCAAAGGCAGACGTGAGCGCGTCCAGTTTATAGCTTATAGCACTCTGAGAATCGGCCAGAGGTTTTGGAGGTCAGTGGAACAGCGTTACGTGTTCAGTGTTGTTGTGTTCAGTTGTTTGGCCATTTAAGCTGATATATTCCGTGTTCAGTTGTTTGGCCATTTAAGCTGATATATTCCGTGTTCAGTTGTTTGGCCATTTAAGCTGATATATTCTGTGTTCAGTTGTTTGGCCATTTAAGCTGATATATTCCGTGTTCTGTTGTTCGTGTGCCCCACGCTCACAGTCTGAAAGGGAACAGGAAATGGAAACATGATAACTGTGTATGTTAAATAAGATCCACCTTAAATGTATCAGTATTCTGGGTGGCCAGGTGTGTTGTAAAGACGTCTGGAGATGGAAGCAGGACGCTCCAGACTAGTGATATGTGTATATACCATTGCTGTGTTGCTTGGTTTCAATGTTAATGTTCTCTCCCTAAGTGCACATTATTGTCTTCGGCTTGTATCGGCATGGCTTTGAAGTATTCCCAAGCTTACTGACCACATGATGCCTCAGAATGGAGTTATGATGTCATGGCCAACGGGCGAGAGCGTCTATGGTGTTGCGTAGGCAGATCTACCTGGAGCAGAGAGCGTCTATGGTGTTGCGTAGGCAGGCCTGTGTCACTGGAGCAGAGAGCGTCTATGGTGTTGCGTAGGCAGGCCCGTGTCACTGGAGCAGAGAGCGTCTATGGTGTTGCGTAGGCAGAGAGCGTCTATGGTGTTGCGTAGGCAGGCCCGTGTCACTGGAGCAGAGAGCGTCTCTGGTGTTGCGTAGGCAGACCCGTGATCTACCTGGAGCAGAGAGCGTCTATGGTGTTGCGTAGGCAGATCTCCCTGGAGCAGAGAGCGTCTATGGTGTTGCGTAGGCAGGCCCGTGTCACTGGAGCAGAGAGCGTCTATGGTGTTGCGTAGGCAGGCCTGTGTCACTGGAGCAGAGAGCGTCTATGGTGTTGCGTAGGCAGGCCCGTGTCACTGGAGCAGAGAGTGTCTATGGTGTTGTGTAGGCAGGCCGTGTCAGTGGATCTACCTGGAGCAGAGAGCGTCTATGGCTTTCCACATTAGTAAGGCAGCCCAGGCACACCCTGACAGGCAGGGCACGGATGAGGACGAGGATGGAGAGTCTTTGGACTGCTGCTGAAGGGGACCTGTTGTGTGTGTGTGTGTGTGTGTGTTGTGTGTGTGTGTGTGTTGTGTCTGTGTGCAGTGTGTGTGGGTGCGTTGGTGTTGTGTGTGTGTGTGTGTGTGAGTAAACCTCTGCTCCCTGTGGCATTCCATGAATATAACCAGTGTGTTGTCTGACTACTGTGTACCTGTTAGCTGCTGTGACTACCCTGTTAGCTGCTGTGCTACCTGTTAGCGTACTGTGCTACCTGTTAGCTTTCTGATAGGCAGCGTAAGGGAAGTATCCGTCACCCTGAATGTCTGGAGGTGACGACCCTTGACCTCAGAGTAACACTTGAATATGACTTTTCTAATAATCGAAAACTTAACCTCAGTTCCAAATGGTGTGTGTGTGTGTGTGTGTGTGTGTGTGTGTGTGTCGTACCCTGAGTGGTTTTATGTGTATTTATTTGACCAAATGTAATATATTGAGTTGTTTGCCAGAGTAATAATAAACTTATCATGTAAAAATAAAACCTAAATCACGTGTCACGACTGTCGTCGTGTCTCATTCTCTGCTCATCCTTCTCTCGGTCTTTCAGTCTCAGCAGCTGCACCTGACCCAGAGGGCCAGAGACCTGGGAGGCCTGTTCAACAGCCACTATAGTCATCTTATTTCAGTGGGCTATTTTGAAATCACTCAATCAGAAAGTAAAAAACAACTGGGCTAACTACAAATGAAACATGAAAATATGCATGTCTTTGTTTAGGCCTATAAGGTTACATTAAATATGGTTGTCTGTGTGCAGGCCTATAAGTTACATTAAATATGCATGTCTGTGTGCAGGCCTATAAGGTTACATTAAAGGAATGGAAACCCCAGACAACTTGATTATACAGAAGCACAACAAACAGCACAGCCAGTGTTGCACAAGTATTACTCCTCTCGATTCTCTTGCCCTTGCCTCTCGATTCTCTTGCCCTTGCCTTACTTCTCTTCCCTCCTCTCTTTCTACCCCGGCTGGCCTGAGGCAGATGGGAAGCTGATTTCCGCTTTCTCTTCCCCTCTGAGAATTACCAGCAGCAGATTCCCCAGCAGATTCATCTAAAGCTACAGCAGCAGATTCATCTCTAAAATTACAGCAGCAGATTCATCTAAAGTTACAGCAGCAGATTCATCTAAAGTTACAGCAGCAGATTCATCTAAAGCTACAGCAGCAGATTCATCTCTAAAATTACAGCAGCAGATTAATCTCTAAACTAAAGTTACAGCAGCAGATTAATCTCTAAAGTTACAGCAGCAGATAATCTAAAGTTACAGCAGCAGATTCATCTAAAGTTACAGCAGCAGATTCATCTGTAAACTAAAATTACAGCAGCAGATTCATCTGTAAAGTTACAGCAGCAGATTCATCTCTAAAGTTACAGCAGCAAATTCATCTCTAAAGTTACAGCAGCAGATTCATCTAAAGTTACAGCAGCAGATTCATCTCTAAACTAAAGTTACAGCAGCAGATTCATCTGTAAAGTTACAGCAGCAGATTCATCTCTAAACTAAAGTTACATCAGCAGATTCATCTGTAAACTAAAGTTACAGCAGCAGATTCATCTGTAAAGTTACAGCAGGGAAAATTGATGGGCCGCATAAAAGCAGACCTCACAAGATGGGAAATCCTGCCACTCTCTTTGATAGGGAGATAGAAACGATAAGAATGAACGTCCTGCCAAGATTGCTCTTTCTTTTTCAATCACTACCTATATATGTTCCTGCGGCCATTTTTACTGCACTGAACAAATGGTTATCCAAATGTATATGGCAAAGCAAACCTCCCAGACTTAAACTTAGAAGACTACTATGCCCAAAAGACAACGGAGGCCTGAACTTGCCTGACCTGAAAAAATATTACTGGGCAGCCCAATTACGAGCAATAGTTGCTTGGGTATCCCAAGAAACAGACACTATATGGGTGGGAATGGAGCAAAGTGAATGCCCAGATACACCACTGGACTCATTCCCATTCCTGAATTTGGACCACTGTGGGAAGAAGAAGATTACCAACATATGGGTTAAAAATACTCACTAAAAATTAAAACTCCCGATGACTATATCCAGAGCTATAAGAATAGCAAGCAATTCAGAATGTCTTCCTGCTAGACTGGACAGGTGTTTTGAAAGATGGAGGGAGATGGGTATAGTAGTACTGGACCAGCTGTTCGAAGGAAGTGTATTGAAGTCATTTGAACTGCTTAAAGAGAAATATGAGTTACCAACCCAAGACTTTTACAGATATTTACAAATAAGACACTATTTACATACACATCAAGAATGGGAAAAGCTCTGCTCACCACTATCCAAAATAGAACAGTTCTTCATATTGACAATTGAAGGAACAGTGAAAGCAAGGTTCATATCACATTTATACAGGATATTGCAGGAAGAACTAAAGGAGAATAATTTGGATATTAAAGAAAAATGGGAACTAGAGATGAACACAATAATCTCTGATGAACAACGGGAAAACTCATGTGAACAGGGACACAGAGTAACCAGTAGTCCTAACTGAAGGGAATTTGGATGGAAGATTAAAATGAGATACTTCAGAACTCCACTTATAACATCTAAATGGAGCAATACCTCAGCACAATGTTGGAGGGGTTGTGGCAAGGTGGGAGACCACACACATATATTTTGGGACTGTCCAAAGTTATTAGAATACTGGAAACAAAGGGAAATAAAACATGTTTATTTATTGACATACCGTTAGAACCATCACACTTCATTTTAGGGATATTGCCTGATAACCTTGAAGAAAATAGCCAAACAAAACTTCTGAGAGCCCTTCTCCTAATAGCAAATAAGGTAATAACATCCTCCTGGCTGAAACCACAGCTCCCCACAATAATCCAATGGAGGACATGTACAGGATGGAACACTTGACTGCACTATTACAACTTAAAACAGAGGCATTCATAAACAACTGGTCTCCCATTGCTATACACTTCCATTTGATATGATAAGCAGAATATACATACTGATATATATTTCTTTTGTCTTTGTTTTTCCTTTTAAGCAGTGGACTTTTGCAGGCCTTTCTCTTTCAGAATACTTTCTTAATGTAATGTCATGTGTGATGTAATGTGTTTGTGTACAATGTTAATGTGTTACTCAATTCTGATAAGCCTTGATCCTGATGGTTTGGGCCCAAGACATCCGTGCACTGTTAACCCCACTAGCCTAAAACTTGTACCCGTGGCACTTAATTTCATGTAATGAATTACTGTATGACTGCATTTGATAAAAGGAAATAAAAAGAAGTAAAAAAAGCAGATTCATCTCTAAAGTTACATTCAATTAATCGCAGTGATAGAAAATCCGACAGACAGATATGACCGTTTCTTTTTACACAGAATTAAAAGCAGGCTGACACACAGATAAATCCGCTCATAATCCTTTTACAATGTGTGTTAAAGCAGCAATAAGGAGTTATGTTCCAAAACTAGCAAGCTAACTACCTAAAAGGCATTCAAAACCTTGCAAACACCACCAAGGTGGCAGTATAGCTGGCAATGTCATGCTGTGAAAGCTTTTCTTCCATTCTTGCAGGGTATTCCAGTCAGATATACAGAACTACATAGGACATATCCTGGAAGGGAAAGACACAGGTGTTTATCTGTCCTTCACATGACCATATGCTATCAAAATGAATTTGAGGATGGTACCAAAACTAGTTGCCTATAAAACCATACCTCAAAAAGTGTCTAATTGTTGCATAGTGTTACTTTAACAAGTAGTATATTAGCTGTTTTGCATTTATTATATATATATAATTATATATGATATATATTATTTATTGTAACGTTCGTTCTCTCAGACACAGCATTAGCACGCTGTCCAACAGAACATGTGTTTTCACCTTATAAAAGTCAAGTCAAAGTAATTTGATTTGTCACACAGCACCACACACGTGCATTTAGCGGCGACACAGGACACACACACACGCTGATGAGGTTGCCGGTGAAATTTGTCCTCTGCCTTTAAACCCATCCTGAAGTCCTTGTCCTTCCTCAAGGGCAGCGGGCAGCCTTTATGGCGCCCGGGGACCAAGTCAAGTGATCAAGTCCGTCTTGGTCAGGGACGGACAGGAGAGCGATCTTTTTCTGTTCTTTTGCATGTTTTTGTGTTGGGGTTCTATGTGGAGGAAACCCTTGTGAAAATGGGGAGAACATGTGAACTCCACACAGAAAGGCCTGGGAGATAGCCCACCTGACCACTGAAGGCCTGGGGAGAACCTGCCCCCAGTACCAACAATGCGGGAATCGAACCCAGGACCTTCTTGCTGTGAGGCGGCAGTGCAAGCACCTGAGCCACCTCATAGGTGGGTAAATATGTTAAATAATCTTTTTGTACTTGTTTTTATTATGACCAAACTGAAGGGACTTCATAGTATTAAATTATGCAGTATAGGTACGGCTGATTTTAGCACCTAATTGACAGATTTAGTGAAGTAGGCTTCTGACTAGAAAATTCGTAATAAACACATATTTGATTTATATACATATACATTAATTAAAATAAGGTGTAATTATATACATATACATTAAGTTCATAAACTGGTATTTTCCCCCCAAAAAATTATTTGAGTTACACATAAAAAAAGTATTTCTTCTGCAACACAATCAGTCGTTGTTGCAATGGAGGTCCTTCTCATCGACTGTATAGGGATCTCTATATCAAAGATGCCACGAACCGCCTGTCTATAAACACTCATTGGTCTCTCCTCTTAATTGTCTTAACTACACTGCCACCCTGTGGTGTGAAAGTAATATATCCCAAATATATCGGGAACTCGGTCAGAGAGTGATGAATTACCAAGTCCAGGTTTATTCTTTCAATGATGTACACCAGAGGAGGAGAGAGAGTAGATTTCACTGAGTGTGTCCACCTAAATCTTTCTCACTGTCTGTCTTTTGGGAAGCCACAGAATATAAGCTGTTTGCATGCAAGGGGGGGTGGATCCCTAAATGCTAATTAACACTTGGGAGTCACCGGGTCTCGGGCCCCATTTGCTCACAGAGAACACAGAGGTGTCAGGGCTCCAGCAACGATCAAAGGCTCAAGGTCTCTACATGAGGTTGAGGAAAAGACATGTGGTCAGAATACAGTTAATCTTTCCACTTCTCACATTCTCCAAATACCACTAAAGTTACCACTAGGAATGAGATATATTAAATTATTGACTATGGAATATATTTAATAAACTAACTCTTAATTCCTAGTCCCTTCAGGTCTGGTCTGCAGGTGACCCCCACCTCTTCCTCCCCAGCAAGGACATACAGCCTGTGTCTGTGTGTGTGTGTGTGTGTGTGTGTGTGTGTGTGTGTGTGTGTGTGTGTGTGTGTGTGTGTGTGTGTGTGTGTGTGTGTGTGTGTGTGTGTGTGTGTGTGTGTGTGTGTGTGTGTGTGTGTGTGTGTGTGTGTGTGTGTGTGATGACACAAAAACAGCAAGGACATACAGCCAGACGGATAGACTCTCCTCTCTGCTCCCTCAGGACCTCACTGTTCCTCCTCAGAGTGGGAGGCAGAGGGCTGGGGAAGGACGTGTGTGTGTGTGTGTGTGTGTGTGTGTGTGTGTGTGTGTGTGTGTGTGTGTGTGTGTGTGTGTGTGTGTGTGTGTGTGTGTGTGTGTGTGTGTGTGTGTGCAGCATGAGGCTGGTGGTATAATGTGAGAAGTTGAATTCACTCCCTTCTCACCATGGCAAGGAAAAGAGATGTTGCCCTTTAAGGCCCAATGCAGACGGAGTCTAGTTTGCCTGAACCCGGAGAACCCCGTCTCCGGATAGCCCTATCGTGCAGACGAACGCACTGTATCCGCACACTGTATCCGCACTCCCTCGAATCGGGGGTCCAAAGTGAGTAAACTCGAAATCTGGTTGCGGTTGGTGTTCGTCTGCACGCTATCCGCATACCTAATCGGATTGCCCCACGTGATCGCACCATTAGACCAGCCAGAACAACGGACACAACCGGCATTATTTAATAACTGAATGGGTTGCCATGGCGCAGTGAGTTTGGCAGCCAGTTATAACAGCTCTCCAGTTTAAAAAAAAAAATTCTTCCTATTACCTTGCTCCTTTTCCACGTGAATTTCCCTAACGGGATTAATACAAATTTATCTATCTATCCTTTGTTAGGAAAGGGGTGACATTAACAAGCCACACTTTAATCTATCACTGTTTAATCTATTTGCATCAGACCATTTTTCAAAAACCAGATTTTAAAAGTGTCAGCAATAGCCGATAAGGGCAAATCTGACGTGAAAAGATTTTTTATTATGGACGGAAGTTTCGAAACAGATGAATGTTACGTTAGCTTTAGTCCTGTCAGACAACGACAGCTACTAGCTAGCGTTAACATTACTTCAGAGTTACGTTACTTTACAGTACGTGAAGGACAAAGCCCTCAACAATAGCCTACATTTGTTGTTAGTAATAAAACCATGAAATTGGAAGCAATTGTAAACCATGAAACATCCAGGATCCACACCAGTTGCATTGTGGTCTCTCGTGCTCAAGCTCAGCATCTCCATAAAGCACAGGCATTTAAACAACTCAGACATGTCATGTTGCACATTGCTTCTAGGTGCTCTAGTTACTTTTACAAGATAGGCCCTGCTGCCATTTTTGATTCGGCCCTCTAGCAAAAAATGCCGACATTTTTGCGAGGGACATGGGGGCTCATTTTTTTATAAAAGGTTTATAGAAGTCAAATCAGTCGTCAAAACATCTTAGCCAGAGGATGGTCACGGAACTGAGGTTTCTGACCCTACTACATAAC
>NW_024879675.1:55000-75000 GCF_900700415.2 Clupea harengus | reverse complement strand
ACACTCACCTTGAGCTCTGCCACAAAGGCGTTTGCTCTGACGATGTCCAGTGTGGTGACTCCAAACACGCGGTTGGGGTTGTACACGCCGTGCTTCTTCATTATCTCTGATGTGATGGGAATAGTAGAGTTGACCTGACACACACACACACACACACACACACACACACACACACACACACACACACACACACACACACACACACACACACACACACACACACACACACACACACACACACACACGAGATCAGTCTACATGAAATACCTTCAGTCACCACAGGGGTGCTGCTGCAGTAAGGGCCAGGCCATTGGGCCAGTGGGAGGGTCAAGGGTGGACAAGCTTACAGGAGTGGACACTCATTGGCTTAACCTGGAGTAAGTCTGCCCACAGCAATCGCAACTGGTTGTTTGGCATGTCAATCAAGAGACCCTTCCTATGGGACACCTTACATTCTAACGCACACCAAGTCCAAAGTCTGTCTCTGTGACATTAAGGGTAGGAAATTTACATATTTTTTAGGGGGCAATTTTTGCCCCCACTGACTGAAATCCAGGGGCATTTAAAAAAAATTGGGGGCACTTTCTGAAACTTGTGAAATAACATTTAACCTTTATTCATAATAATAAATATACTCATTTAGGCTTACAGTATATGAGCAATTGTCATCACGTGGCAAATTATTAGGAAATTATGGGGGCATTTTTTGCCCCTCTCCTAGTGATATCAGGGGCAAAATTATATTTCTTGGGGGCAGTTTTGCCCTTTGCCCTCGTGTATTTCCAACGCTCTGTGACATTAAGGGGCAGGGCACTGGCACTGGTGTCAGAGGTGAAAGGTTACAGGCAGAGTGGGTGTACGTACGGGGTTGGCGATGATGCAGATCATGGCCTCTGGGCAGTTACGGGCAATGGCATCAGCCAGGATGGCCACGATGGTGGCGTTGGTGTTGAAGAGGTCATCACGGGTCATACCTGCAGACAACAGGCATGTGTCAGGAGAGACACACACACACACACACACACACACACACGGCTCAAGAGAACTGGCCCCAGTAGTCTCTCTCTAGTCTAGTACCCGTGAGGTTCTGAGGCAGGCGTTAGGGGAAAGGACAGCTGACACAGCATCTAGGAGTGCATTAACAGTAGGCGCTAAGTATACACTACACCTCCTCCACCGGCCTTCATCTCCACCCAAACTACACCTCCGGAACCTCAACACTACCATCTGCACTTCCTGTAGAAACCCTGAACACTACCATCTGCACTTCCTGTAGAAACCCGACCTCTACATCTCCACTTCCTGTAGAAACCTGAACACTACCATCTGCACTTCCTGTAGAAACCTTGAACACTACCATCTGCACTTCCTGTAGAAACCTCAACACTACCATCTGCACTTCCTGTAGAAACCTGAACACTACCATCTGCACTTCCTGTAGAAACCTGAACACTACCATCTGCACTTCCTGTAGAAACCCGACCTCTACATCTCCACTTCCTGTAGAAACCTGAACACTACCATCTGCACTTCCTGTAGAAACCTTGAACACTACCATCTGCACTTCCTGTAGAAACCTCAACACTACCATCTGCACTTCCTGTAGAAACCTGAACACTACCATCTGCACTTCCTGTAGAAACCTGAACACTACCATCTGCACTTGCTGTAGAAACCCGACCTCTACCATCTGCACTTCCTGTAGAAACCTGAACACTACCATCTCTACTTCCTGTAGAAACCTGAACACTACCATCTGCACTTCCTGTAGAAACCTGACCTCTACATCTCCCCCTCCTCCACACCACCTCCTCACCTGGTTTCCTGGGCACTCCGGCAGGGATGACTACCACCTCACATCCCTTCACTGCGGCATCCAGCTGGTCAGCACCGATGAAGCCTGAGGGGACAGGACAGGATATTCAACACACACACACACACACCCACCCCCACCTATAATACACCCACAGACACTCACAACACACTGAAAAACTGAACAGAAGCTTTGTACATTTAAAAAAAAAGGAAGAAGAAACTTTGCCACTGGTATGAATACAGGATGTTTGGCCATGTCCAGTAGCCATGGACTGTGTGAGAGGAGAGGAGACTGGACTCATAGCTGGAGAGGAGGCGAGTGTGTGTGTGTGTGAGGTTCACCTTACCTTTGACCTGTGCGCGGGTCTCGATGTGGCTGAGGTCGGCGGCGACTCCGGGAGTGTGAGCGATGTCGTAGAGGTTCAGGTGGCTGACCAGGGGGCTGTTCTTCAGCAGGAGCGACAGCGGCTGCCCAATGCCTCCCGACGCACCCAACACTGCTACTTTAGCATGGCTCTACACACACACACACACACACACACACACACACACACACACACACACACACACACACACACACACAGTGTAACATGATGGGAGGCTCCCTTCTGAGACAGCTACTGTGGGTAAGCAGTGGGGACCAACACAGGCCCACTCCAACAGCCACCTCCCATCTCAGTCCTGTCTGCTAAAGGCATTGAGTGCCACTTGGACCAACGGTACCAGACTGTCAATGTAGACCAGTGGAGACTGCTGATCCCAATCAAAGTCCACAAACTCAAATGTCCCAATAAGAAAATGCCCTCCAAGACAGGTGCTCATTGGCCAATGAGAAAATGCCCTCCAAGACAGCTGCTCATTGGCCAATGAGAAAATGCCCTCCAAGACAGCTGCTCATTGGGCAATGAGAAAATGCCCTCCAAGACAGCTGCTCATTGGACATTGAGAAAATGCCCTCCAAGACAGCTGCTCATTGGACATTGAGAAAATGCCCTCCAAGACAGCTGCTCATTGGCCAATGAGAAAACGCCCTGTATCCAAATCTGTGTCCAATAACGCCTTGGAGGGCGTTTTCTCATGACAAAACGCCCTCCAAGGCGACACAGACGCTGCTGATGGCATCTCTACTGTACGTGCCACAGCTGATAGCATCTCTACTGTTATGCCAATAAGATCAATCAAAGTTGCTCATTAGCAGGAGGCGTAGTCTTAAGTGTTTTGCAACTTTTGTGGTTTCCTTATCAGACAATAGCAGCAATGATAGATGGGCACCAGTTCACAACAAAGTGCGCGGTCAGGTTTCAGATCATCCGAGACAGCTCTGGACATGAATCAGTGCGTACACCAGCCTCTGTCTGGATTTAGGGGTAGAACTGGCCTCCTGAAGTACAGGAGTATGAAATGAGCGCTTTAGTGAAAAACAGATAATACTACTTAACCTCTTGAGTTGGAGGAAAGTAAGACACGGGGAGAGATGAGTCTTTTCATCCTATCTAGTGCCTCTGATACTCTATCAGCCCCCTGTAATGTCAGGCTAGACCACCATCACACTTGAGTGGCAGCTGAACAATCCTGCCGGAATACTACGGAAACCTACCCCACGTTGGTGGAACGAACTGCCTAGTACTACTAGAGCAGGGGCGTCCCTCTCTACCTTCAAGAAGCTTTTGAAGACTCTTCAACTCTTCAGAGAGCACCTCCCTTCCTAACTGGCACTTTGACTAGCGCTTAACTTGCACTTCAGCAGTTACATTCCTGCACTTCTTTTTCCTTTCTAGGTCGTTTTTCTAATTCTTATGTAAAGTAGTATTTATTGTTACACCATGTTTTTGTATTGCTCTTAGCTTGACTATTCTCTTCCTTGTACGTCGCTTTGGACAAAAGCGTCTGCTAAATGACTAAATGTAAATGTACCTGTTCTCACTGAAGCCTCACATCCACACTGAAAGGACGAAGGGCAATATGTTTGGAAGTAACCTTTCCACTGTTCTAAGCTGGTCATGAGCCAGCAGCAGGGGGCTTAAAGCCGCTCGCAGAAAGCAGCGGATTTGAAAGAGGGCCCTGACTGAACTAAGAATTACTAAACATTTTTGCTCTGCAATACTATCTGTGTACTCGCTGCAGTGGATTGCTCTGATAGTATGGCGCCGGATCAATCATTAGGGGTCGTTGTGTCGGTTGCCATACACTAAACAATTACATTTACTCAATACCTGCACGAATTTCTTCGAAGAGGGCGCCCCGAATCTCAAGTGGCCTTTACCGTCGCTACACTTTCCCAACCAGATTGACATGGCTATGAACAGAAAGCTACCTAGTTACACTGACGTTACTGCAACGTTAAACCAATCGAAGTTCAGCTGAAGTTAACATTACGCAGCGTTTGATTTATAAGGGTGGACCTTGATATCAACATGCAGCGCAGTTCAAAGGCTAAATTAAAGTTAGCCAACTAGCGCAACGTTTCATGCAGCAACGAGTCCAAACTATTACAGTAACCCCACATAATCTAAAAGGTTAGTTGTCAGACGTTAACTGGAGAGGTTACCTTCATTAGCCTCTTGTTTTTAACATAACGATACTCGTGCAATCCGAATGAAGAAAAAGGTGAGTTCAGGCAATCTGAACTGATTTAAACTGCGACAATGCTCAAAGCACAAGGTTAAACACTAATGTTCTTTGGTGGCCACCCGTTGTCATCCATCAAGCATGTGACCCTTTCAAATGCACAACCACGGTTAGCACGCTAACGTTAGGGCTAGCAAGCGGTCCAACTATTGACGTTTACCTGGCACCCTATGTACCAAGACAAAGTGACAGATCCACACCGACATAAAGTAACGTTATCTGGTTAGCTGAATTATATCCCGTCATATCCGACGTAGCCAGCTATCGCTAAGACCCATTACATCATAAAGTGTTAACGAGAGTGCCCGTTACCTAACGCACTAATTCATGCATCATAGAGTAACATTTAGTTTAAGACTTTCAGCTTCGCAACCAAGCGTAAGGTAAAAACCATACAGTTAGATATCGATTACCGAGCTAGCATAGCTGCCTAGTTTAGGGCATACGTATGCTACTTACTACTGCAGCTTGGCTGTTACCAAGTGAAATGTTATCTCACCTGTGAAGATGTGGAAAGACTGCGAGCAACGCTGACAGTTGGTCTTGCAACGCGGGAGGAACATTCTGGACAGAACTTGTGGGGTTTTCGGTTCAAAAACGATGAAATAAAACGTATCACTTCTCTCCGTGTGACTCCAACGTCCTCTACCACAGCAGCCGGTCAAGAAAGAGTGTACGTGCTACGTAACGCTTAAGACGCAATAAAATGCGTAATGTTCTATGCCGTCTCTGATTGGATACGCTATGACAAACCTGCATCGTGATTGTCCAAAAAGATGCAATCATTCTCTTGGGTAGCGAGAAATACCAAAGAAGAACAGTAAAGAGCGGCCCCGTACTTAAAATGACAGCGCCATCAACGTTCAGGAGAATACAGGACCCTTATTGAGAAATGTCCAATAAAATCCAGAGTTTGAAAGACAATGTCAGTATTTGACTAATCAAAGTGTGCTGAAGGCCATGTGTGTGTAACATTACGTGAGCATTTGGCCTGTGATCTATTCAGAGTGGAATTGTGCGGTGGGAATTGAGTGGGCAAAACTTATTCTTCTCGGAGTATTGGAACTCAGACTAGTACAACACAGATACATAAGAGTATGGGTTAGTGTTAGGGTTAGTAGATAATACAACACAGAACAAAATGTTGTAAATGTTTTGATAAACTGTCACTTTTGCCTTTTTTGGGGGAGGTGGGGTGAGGTGGGTCAAAGGCTTAAATCCCCCCCTGTAATTTGCACCGTGGATCTATTCATTGTGTTCAATCGTTAAAAGTGTGGTTGTTTTTTTGTGTAATTTACACCTGAGGATCTGATATAGCCCAATATGTGATGCATGGCGGTACCAGTCATGTTGGGGCTGCAGCCTGCATGCTGTGATTCACCCTCCTCCCCCTATTCACCCTCCTCCCCTATTCTATTCTATTCTATTATTATCCGGATTGACTTACAAAGTCCTTATACTCACCCATACATGCATAAATGGGCACCCTCAGGTCTTCAAACAGCTCACTCCTCCGCGTCCCAAAACCAAGCTCCGCACCCATGGGCGACCGGGCCTTTTGCTCGGCAGCACCATGCTTATGGAACAGCCTACCTGACCACCTAAGGGCAACGCAGACGCTGGACTCCTTTAAAGCTGGACCAAAAACATTTTATTCAGGAAGGCATTTCTGGCCTTGTGTTAAATCTTATGTTAAAATGTTAAACAATTTCAATTATGCTTATGTTAACTAATTTTTATTTTATTGTATTATTATAGTTAGTTTCTAATATGTTGGCACTCTGAGATTCTTCTGAATGAAGAGTGCATTACAAATTAAATTAATTATTATTATTATTATTATTATTATTCACCCTCCTCCCAAGAGTTACTGGGTAGGAGAGGCAATCAGACGCCAAGGGCAGTGGAACTGGAAGTGCACCAGTTGATGTTTTTCCCTGAAGGAGCATGCCTCTATCTATCTATCTATCTATCTATCTATCTATCCATCTATCCATATATCCGTCTATCTGTCTGTCTATCTATCTATTAATCTTGATTGGTTGGAACATAAAGGATTAAGAGTGCACCATGAAAAGCTTGTTGAAATATCTTTTGAAATCTAGAAATACCTATTTCCACAGCTGGACCAAAACACAGCACCAACAACAGAATATAATCTACTTTCACCTAATATAATATAATTATAATAATATATATTATAATATCATCTTATCTCCTTTCACCTAATATAATATTTAATATAATTATAAATATATATTATTATATAATATAATCTCCTTTCACCACGCCTCAGAATATGCAGATAAGTGGCTCGTTGAATCTGTGTTTATTTATTATATATATTATTATTGACTCTGTGTAAGTCTTGAATTGAAATGGGAGGGTAATCTCTTATCATGTATTACTTTTGCATATTATTTTGTTCTTATTAGTGTTCTACCTGAACACAAACTTCACCATTCCCGTTAAGGAAATTGCTGATACTTTAAATGCTGAACTTTTATTTAGCTGTGCTAATGTTACATTTTTATCAACATGGACACATTACCTTTAGATAAAAATTAAAAAATGTAAAACCTCAAAGGATCATTACTGTAGACAAAATAATGTATTATAACCTACATTGGACAGCCTATAATGTGCAAATGATAGCATACATGTTTACGTGATTACATTGAAAAACACACACAAATAGCCTCCAAAGGTGAGAGGCTCAGGTGAGGCCTCACTTGACCATAATCTGGCTGTGCCTGCCGTCGAAAAATCTGTCACTGCATCAATAACTCAAAGCCAACTATTATAGTCATGGCCATGGGTTCAGACACATAGCAGTTTAGTTTAGTGTAGTAGCATAGTTTCTCCCTCTGGATACATCGCAACAGATCAAAAATATGTGTCTGTAATGTTAGACTGAAAATTGATACTGAAGGAAAACAAATCACAATATTATAGCCTGTTTATTACACTTTTAAATATATTCATTAAACCATAAAATTGTGTGTGCTTGGTTCAGATAACATTTCATCCAATGGAAGGAGACGTCTTGCCATCTCTATCCAGTGGAAGTTTGCGAATGAAATGGTCCAACTGCTGCTTCAAGCACCGTTTTGTAAACGCCCCCTTTTCCTAACTAAATTAATTTACTGCGATGGCTCTTGGTTGACCAATCTCCTTCCACTATTCCTGACAGCTAACCAATCACAGTAGGCTTAACATGCTCTGTTGGCTTTACATTTACGGGGCTGCTTCAGGAATGTAAACTATTCAACACAGGCAGACATGGACTTAACAGTTGATAAACTGGAACAAATGGTAAGCCTTCTTTTCATCCTAACAGTTAAGGTACGGACGACAGCCGGAACAGCTTTTAAACGTTAACAATCCAGACAATTTTTGATCGTGCTATTTTGTGTAATATTAAGTAGATTGAAGAGGTAACATAAGCTAGCTAAGTTAGCGTTAGCTGGCTGGTCGCGATTCAAATAGCCTAACGTTACACATTTTTTTCCTTTCTTCCCTCAATTGTATTACGTTGCAACTGGTGAGAAGGAAAACGGATGCATGCAGCCTTTATTCTTCGTACATATATCTGCACATGTACCTCAAATACAGTGACTAATTCTGTAATAATAAAAAGCATGGAACGCATACCGAGTGAAGTGCTTATTTAGATAGCTCACAGGCGCATTTGATATTCGCTTTACAACGAGGACATGGAGTACGGGAAAAGCTGCGTTTGCAAAGAGGCCGTATCCGAGTCCCCGGCACCGCGCTCCTTGTACGTGACCGTTAATTTTCAAATAATATAAATGCTCTCTGTGTTAACTTCGGAAAATTGGTTTCTGTTTTATCTTGATGTAAACTTTATTCTTATCGAATCCTCCAAATGTTATACACAGCCGGGTGTATTGTGAGTCTATATTCATAGTTGGGGAATTCTAGCTACTGGTTGGTTGTAGCTAACTAGGAGGTAGATGTTATGCTTTCTTAGCTATTCAGTTAGCTTGCTAGCGATAGCAGAGTTGCTACAAGCGAGGAGACGAGCAACAAGCTTGCTGGCAGTGATTAGCTATTGAAAAGTACCTTAAATTAGTGAACCTGCTATGGCTAGCCAGGAACAATTATGCACATCCTGCAAGGTAAAGTAAGATCAAAATGTGCCCTATGCAGCTCATTTTATTTGCAAAAACAGTATTAAGTAATTGTCAGAAGCCAATAGTGGCAGCAACTTGCGAAACATGGATATATGTTGTAAAAAGGCCAACAGATAATCTTTGTATCTTTCAAGTAGGCAAGGGTTACCTGTCTGGGCAAAAACTGAACGCTGCGGTTACTAGCCACAGACTAGGAGCTTTTCTCAAACCGGACCCTCCCCATTCCCACTGTCACGGAGGGAACTGTTTTGTAGTCTTAAGGGCACTCTGAATTAAGGGGTAGAGGCCGATACAGCGGCAAACTTTGGGGATGCCCTCGACGGAAAAAGCAAATTGACGTCAGACTTATTATCGTTGAAGTGAAGAACATAATAGATATTAAAAATAACAAAAGTTTTGGAGACGATTAAAAGATATCACCTTTTTTACTCGTTTCATTATTTGTGTGTGTGTAGCTGCATTTCACGTTTTATTTACATACATTTTCCATACGATGTAATATCTACACACACGTTGTTATGTAGGACAATTTATTTTCCATCTTCAGTGTTTTACTGGTTTTCTTGCTAATATCAGTTTCACTGATTACTCTTAAAGAAAAATGGCCAGAAACACAACTGACAGGTAGAGTTAAGGTGCTGCACGGACAGAAGCTTGCGAGGCCTGCACAGATGCAGACTCTCTGTTGAAGGGTTTTCTAACCCACTTTTACTCCGCGCTAATTGGTTTTTAGATGGTACTTAATATGGCGGACCCTCCACGCGAACGTGCAAACAGAGTTGAAGTGGGTAGGGAGTGGTTTCAGAAAGGCCCTAGACCTCTGATGACAGGAGCACAGGTCACCAGTTGCTATTTGAGCATATAGCCCTGCTGCTCAGGAATAGAAAAGGGAAAAAGTGTGCACTTGCATAGAGGGTGGCAACATAACAATTAGTAAGAACTCTGAGATTCTCTACATCAGGAATTCCACTTGTAGAGGTCTGCGCGTGACTGCACAGTAGGTACATGTCCCTAGTCACACCCATAGACATATATACATACAGTACCAGTCAAGTTTGGACACACCTTCTCATTTTTTGAGAATTTTTTTTTCTTTACTTTTTGTATTTTCTAGACGGTAGATAACACTTTTTTTGTTTAGTACATCATTCCATATGTGTTCTTTCGTAGTTTAAATGTCTTCAGTATTAATCTACAAAGTAGAAAATAATAAAAGTAAAGAAAACACTTCTCAAAAACATTAAAGGTGTGTCCAAACTTTTGACTGGTACTGTATATACATGTATATATGTCTATGGTCACACCCACTGAGAGACACAGAAAGACCAACTTAAAGGCCACTTGGTTAAAGACCACTTAAAGACTATTCCCCCCACGCCAGTTAGCGGAGACTATTTCCCCCACGCCAGTTAGAGGAGACTATTCCCCCACCAGTTAGCGGAGACTATTCCCCCACGCCAGTTAGCGGAGACTATTTGACTTATTTCCCCCACGCCAGTTAGCGGAGACTATTTCCCCCATGCCAGCTAGCAGAGACTATTTTCCATAGAAATGGAGGTGTTCTTTGCACTCCCTCACTCTCTCCTCCAACAAGTGAGACCAAGCCAAGCCAAGCCAGCGGGCCCAGACAGACAGTTGTTACATGTAGCCTGTAGCCAAAGGGTTCTTTCTTCTTAAACACACCATGCTACACATCCACACTCCTGAGTCTCTTGAACACACCATGCTACACATCCACACTCCTCAGTCTCTTGAACACACCATGCTACACATCCACACTCCTCAGTCTCTTGAACACACCATGCTACACATCCACACTCCTCAGTCTCTTGAACACACCATGCTACACATCCTCTGTGTTCCCCCAAAAGCCGTAACTGAAGCCAGAATCCAGCGTCTGTGTGTGTGTGTGTGTCTGTCCAGTGCCCCTTTGACCTTGTGCTCCTGGTGATCTGGTAATGGAAGCAGTGCAATGTTAAAAGGGCATTGGCCAGGGCCAGGCCCTCTCCTCTCCTCTCCTCTCCTCTCCTCTCGTCGGCGCCCCCTGCAGGCTGCTCTACGGGTGCTCTGACTTCATTGCACTACTGTATAGGACGGCTAGCAGTGCAATAGTATTGTCAAAGCGTCTGAGGGCAGCCCAGCATCAGCTCACACACTTGGACACCGCACGTCATCTGACCTCTGACCCCACACTTGGACACCGCACGTCATCTGACCGCTGCCTACGAGAACACACACACACACACATATTACAGTGATTGCTCTAAAAACATCAGTGTCACACACACATAGGTTTATTTATGGTTCTGTAGAGACATGTCTTATATATTTTACACACACACACACCTGAACACACAGGTTGTAGGGCTACTCGTGGCTGTGGACTGGTTTGCTTCCTCAGGCAGCTGAAAAGCCTGACCCCTGGGACCCTATCAGTATTGACCCTGACCCCTGGGACCCTATCAGTATTGTCTCTGCTGTCCACTGTGTCCAGAGTAGTGCAATATTGCTTATAGGGTTTCAGGGCTTAGGCAGCTCCTCGTGTGTGTGTGTGTGTGTGTGTGTGTGTGTTCTGGTTCTATGTTGGTGTCTAGAGCAGCCGTGTCACACGCGCACATAACTGGGCAAAGCTACCACACGTGTCGTGTGTGTGTGAGCGTGAGCGTGAAGAGGAGGCTCAAACTTGAGGTCATGCGCTCATTGCTGCTCTCTAGTTCCAGAGTGCGGAGGTGACCTTAGACTGCATCTTCAGGCGCATGAGATGGGAGATGCAGCAGGAGTCAGAGGAGGACGGCGCTTTCCCGGTCAGTGTGTGTCTGTGTCTTACTTGCTCATGTGTGTGTAATCTCCTAATGTGAAGGTGTGTGTGTGTGTGTGTGTGTGTGTGTGTCTGTCTTACTTGCTCATATGTGTGTAATCTCCTAATGTGAAGGTGTGTGTGTGTGTCTTACTTGCTCATATGTGTGTAATCTCCTAATGTGAAGGTGTGTGTGTGTGTCTTACTTGCTCATATGTGTGTAATCTCCTAATGTGAAGGTGTGTCTGTGTGTCTGTCTTACTTGCTCGCTCATGTGTGTGTCTCCTAATGTGAAGGTGTGTGTGTGTGTGTGTGTGTGTGTCTTACTTGCTCGCTCATGTGTGTGTCTCCTAATGTGAAGGTGTGTGTGTGTGTGTGTGTGTGTCTTACTTGCTCGCTCATGTGTGTGTCTCCTAATGTGAAGGTGTGTGTGTATAGAATGTATTAAATTGGGCCTCTAAAAAAACACGTATGACAGAAATGACTGCAGGGTTGTTGACTAGAGGGGGGTGTGTGTGTGTGTGTGTGTGTGTGTGTGTGTGTATCTGTGTCTGTGTGGTCTATTCTTAACCCACCTGGGGGGTATTCGTCGTATGTGGTTTAGTGACAAACCTGGATAAGTTAACTGAGAGTAAGTGGTAAACCTCCTAATAGAGGAGCCCTCTGACGTTGTGTTGCTAGGAGAATGAACCGATGGGGGTTCTTTTATTAGGAGGTTTACCACTTACTCTGGGTTAACTTATCCAGGTTCGTCATAAACCACGTATGACGAAATACCCCCTGGAGTGTTTAATAAATACAAGATGAAATCATTAAAGCCCTCCGTCTGCATCCCATCTGATTAAGCCCATTAACGCCACACATTCTAAGTAAGAGATCACACACTAATTAGAAAGGTACACACAGTGTGATGGGCAAGGCCTGCACTGATCTCAGTTTAGTCTTCTGTTTATTAAGATGCTAACAGAAGTGCTTGTGTTTTGTTGTTGTTGTTGTTTTCCTGGCCTCAGCTTGGACCCCCTGCTGCCCCTTCGAGGAGTTAGAGTAATTTCCAGAGCGTCTGACGGCGCTGCTCACGGAGACCCGAGAAGTCACGGGCGCAGAAGCAGCGGACGATGGCGTCCATCGAGGAGAAGCTGAGCAGGACCGCTCAACTGGCAGAGAGCTCCAGAGCAAGGCGGCAGTGACCGGTGTCGCCGCCCTGCTGCCCACACCTGAGGAGGACGTGGGAGGTAAGACTGCACCGGGCGGGCTTCACTCTAATGTCTGTTTGTATCTCCGTTTACTGGGCTGTGTGTGTGTGTGTGTGTGTGTGTGTGTGTGTGTGTGTTGCACCAGGGGATGGCAGGGTGTGTGTGTGTGTGTGTGTGTGTGTGTGTGTGTGTGTGTGTGTGTGTGTGTGTGTGTGTGTGTGTGTGTGTGTGTGTGTGTATTGCACCAGGTGATGGCAGGTAGGAGGTGTGTTTGTACATTCATGTCATGAAGTGCCCCACGCCCTCTAGTTGCCCCAGCTACTGCCGGTCCTTCATGCAGACCAGAGGCTGGACTTGCCCCCGCTCAGAACCAGAAGCAGACCTCTGCCCAGTCTAGGACCCGCCCTGCTGACACTGGAGCCCAGGCCAAAGGAGGAGGAGCGCCCCCTAGAGCACGGGGCAGAAGAGCATCGAGCCCTCCCCGCCAAACTGCACGTAAGGCTCACACAGATTGTGTGTGTGTGTGTGTGTGTGTGTGTGTGTGTGTGTGTGTGTGTGTGTGTGTGTGACACCTCTGACCTCCATCAGTAACCTCCCTTCCTCTCTCCCCCTCAGGTGGTCCTCTGCGGGTGCGCAGGCCGCCCCTATGAATGTCTCTCAGCCCCCCCCTATCCTTCAGCCCCCGCAGCAGCATTCCCTCCAGCCTCCCTGCCCTACTCACACTGCCATCTGGTGGCCAAAGTGGGGAAAATCCCCTCCAGCATTCCTGCCTTATACACACTGCCTTCTGGTGGCCAAAGTGGGGAAAATCCCCTCCAGCATTCCTGCCTTTTACACACTGCCATCTGGTGGCCAAAGTGGGGAAAATCCCCTCCAGCATTCCTGCCTTATACACACTGCCATCTGGTGGCCAAAGTGAGTAATGCGTGCTGGTGAGTGCATCTCGCTATGGTGCCCCTGTACGAGTGGACAAAATGTCTGGGGTCTCATTGCTGGAATCACGGGACAATTTGGGCTTCATGTGTCAAACAACGGGCTTGAGTAAAGACCTGGGTTGGAGAACTTTGGGCAGGGAAAATGGCTTATTTTGTTATATATTTTTTCATAGTAAATAAAATTCTAATAAAACTCTGTTCTGTTCGGTGCCTTTTTGGAGCCACATGGCCCAGTGACCTGACACAACTCAGACACAAGTTTCTGTTCAAATCATGTCATTTATTTAATCACTGAACAATCCATTTTATTCATCTGAATTGATAATATTAAATATTTAAAATCTTTCAAGAGGATGCATTTTAAGATGACGCAAACAATGTAACTAGTCTGTTAAACAAGCAAAAGTCTGAATACACTTCCTAAGGAACGGCAGTCTCCATGCCTTTCTCAGAACAAGAGTTTCTGCAGGAAAGATTCAAAATATCCTAACATTGAGTTTAAAAGTCATAGAAGGCTATTCATGCGTAGCAAATATCAGATTTGATGACAAACATTTGATGCAATTCAAGATATTACAGTAAACGATATAAATAGTACTAAACCAAACGCCGTAGAAATCTCTCTTCTCCTGCTGAACCTGTGAACCTGTGAACGTTTACAGAGAATCGTGTCCTGAGTGTGCGCCCCGTGAGAGCTGTTGCCCTTGGCAACCCTGAGTGGGTTTAGGGCGGCGGCTCTCTGGTCTTCCTGGGCGGCTCCTTCCCTGGTGTGTGCTCGAGGACGATCACCCTGTCACACACACACACACACACACACTGGTCTTGAATGCATGTTTGACCAGAGCCTCTGATTCATGTGTATGTCAGTCCCCCCAGGATTTCGCGGGGCCTTTTTTGTGATAGTTGCGGCCTAAAATTACTGATTTTTGCGGGGGCTTTTCCAAAAAGTTGCTGTGTTTGTTGCAATGAAATTGCGGGAGCAAGTGGAAGTTGCGAATTTCCCTCTTTGTAATTATAATTGAGTTATTTGTTGAAAAATAAATAATTAATAAACAAACATTCTTTAAAGAACAAAACCATTGAGAAATGGTCCTCTAAATAACCTTACTAACACGCCAAACAAAAGATTACCAGGACTACAAAAATGTAGCAAAATAGGCTGTTCTGCCCTCTGCTTATTTACCTGTGTGGGTGACTCCACGTGCCGTAGTGCGCTCCCGTGTCCACCCTGTCCTGTGTGTGTGTGTGTGTGTGTGTGTGTGTATGTGTACCTGTGTGGGTGACTCCACGTGCCGTAGTGCACTCCCGTGTCCACCCTGTCCTGTGTGTGTGTGTGTGTGTGTGTGTGTGTACCTGTGTGGGTGACTCCACGTGCCGTAGTGCACTCCCGTGTCCACCCTGTCCTGTGTGTGTGTGTGTGTGTGTGTGTGTGTGTACCTGTGTGGGTGACTCCACGTGCCGTAGTACGCTCCTGTGTCCACTCTGTCCTCTGGTTTGGCTGAGGGGTCCCCACCTCCTGAGGGACAGAGACCACGCCCACAAACACCTCAGCACAGTACAGCACACCTGTCAATCACCTGTCAGCACCGCCACACTAGTCCCCCAATCCATCACCTGTGCTTACAACTGTTCTGCAGGTGTCATCTACGAACATGTTTATACTATTAAGACCTTTGTCAGGTTTTTAATGGCACACACGACACACTGGAACACACACGTGCATATATGGAGGTGACCACAGGACACACACACACACGCAGGTAGGACTGAGGTCACGGTGAATTTATTTTCTGCTTTTTCCCATCCTGGACCGTCCTTTCCCTCAAGGACCCCCCAGGAGCAGTGCGGCAGCTTGTAGCACCCGGGACCAAGTGAAGTCAACTGTCCATCTTTGGTCAGGGATGGACATGTGTTCTGTTATTTTGCATGTTTTTTCTGTTGGGGGTCCTTAGTGGAGGACAACCCCCCCTTGTGAACGCGGGGGAAGCACATGCAAAACTCCACACAGAAAGGCCCGGGAGATAGCCCACCTGAGCACTGTGCACTCTGGGGAGGACCTGCCCCCCAGAACCAACAGCGCCCCATGCGGGACCTGTGTGTGATTATGACTGTGTGTGTGTATGCCTGAGTGTGTGTGTGTGTGTGTGTCCTCACCTGAGGTGCTAAGTAACACTCTGCAGTGTCTCCTGCTGGTCGGCCCACTTCCTCCACATCCACCTCTCCTGCCATGTTCATCCTGCGCGCACACACACACACACACACGAATAATCACACAAACATACACACATGAATAATCACACACACATTCACTATATACACTCGTCTCATCAGAGGAACTCACACAGCTCTGGAGTGGAGGAGGGGCCCGGGGCTCCTGGCTCTCTGATTGGCTGTTCGTTCCCCAGCATGCCCTGCAAGAACTCATCCAGCGTGGAGCCAGCCCTGAGATTGGGGGGGGGGGGGTGTAAAATGCACATGCTTGTGTGTGTGTGTGTGTGTGGTGTGTGTGTGTGTGTGTGTCCTCTTACCTCTCTGTCTCCTCAATGCCCTCTGCTGGCTGGTTCCTCTCACAAACAATATGGCAGGAACTCAGTTCCTGAAATACACACACACAGATACACACATATATAGCCACACAGGTAAGGTGTGTGTGTGTGTGTGTGTGTGTGTGTGTGTGTGTGTGTGTGTGTGTGTGTGTGTGTGTGTCTAACCCATCTCCAGGCCTCTCTCAGGGCTGTCGTCCACAGAGACAAAGTCCTCGTCTGACAGACGTCCCTCGCTCTGCAGCCCCTCCTCTTCGTCAGTCGTCTCCGCCTCCTCCTCCTCCTCCTCCAACATTCGCTCCTCCTCTGAGACAGACAGACAGACAGAAAATAGTTAGAGGGACAGACAGACAGACAGAGAGACAGAGACACGGACGCAACAACAGACAGAAAATAGTTAGAGGGACAGACAGACAGACAACTAAACAGACAGATACCAACACAGATCAATAGATAAAAATATTTCCCTGATCAGAGAGACAGACGGGTTGATTACTGATCAGAGAGACAGACGGGTTGATTACTGATCAAAGAGACAGACGGGTTGATTACTGATCAGAGAGACAGACGGGTTGATTACTGATCAGAGAGACAGGCAGGTTGATTAATGATCAGAGAGACGGGTTGATTACTGATCAGAGACAGGCAGGTTGATTACTATACAGATGAACAGAGAGACAGACATTACTGATCAGAGGACACACAGGTTGATTAATAACAGAGAGACAGACGGGTTGATTACTGATCAGAGAGACAGGTGTGAGTGGTCACACACACACCTTCCTCAAACACTGCCAGGGACGCTGTGCGCGACGGCTGCCCTTCTGAAGGGGAGGAGCTGAAGGAGTGTGTGTGCTCTGAGCCCCGCCCATCAACAGACACGTCCTGCCCCTCCTCCTCCTGCCCCTCCTCCTCCTCCTCCGTCTCCTGCAACGCGGCGCCCTCATGGCTGACTCCTCTGCTGTGGCGCATGTGTGAGCTCGCCGTCGAGAAACCTGATTGGCTGGAGGGGGACGAATCAGCTTCTTCCACAGGCGACTCTCTGTCAGTGGGGGAGTGGGGTACGAAACTGGAGGGAGAGGATTCCCTCTACACACACAGACACACACACACACACACAGACACATACACACATTGATGAGACACAGACACACACACACACAGACACCGATATTGAGAGAGATGTTTGAACTCAGGTGCAATCACACTGACTGGTTGTGGATGGAGTGGATGACACTGCTAACGGTACACTGCTAACTGTACTCTGCTAACTGTACACTGCTAACGGTACACCGCTAACTGTACACTGCTAACGGTACACTGCTAACTGTACACTGCTAACTGTACACCGCTAACTGTACACTGCTAACGGTACACTGCTAACTGTACACTGCTAACTGTACTCTGCTAACCGTACTCCGCTAACTGTACTCTGCTAACGGTACTCCACTAACTGTACTCTGCTAACGGTACTCTACTAACAGAACTCTGCTAACGGTACACTGCTAACGGTACTCTGCTAACTGTACACCGCTAACTGTACTCCGCTAACGGTACTCTGCTAACTGTACTCTGCTAACGGTACTCTGCTAACGGTATACTACTAACTGGACTGGGTGTGCCTGGTTTTCACAATGTGGTGTGGTCTGAGTGAGTGGGTGTGCCTGGCCTGACTGGCGTGGGTGTGGTCTAAGTGAGTGGGTGTGTCTGACCTGACTGATGTGGGTGTGGTCTGACCTGGCGGTGGGAGTGGTCTGAGATGTCCAGGAGGCTCTGCAGAGAGGGGAGGGGCTGCGCTGTGGCCCCCAGCATGCGGTGCGGGTGGGAGGGGCTCTCTAGGGGAGGGCAGAGGGAGGGCAGACTCACTCATCCACCCGACCCCATTTCAATCTCACAGCATGTTCGTAGAGTTATGATATTAGCATAAACGCCATTGGATTGGCTAGCGCCTGTGCTGGAGTATTTTTTTATAAACGCGATTTGATTGGCTGACACATGCTGAAGGCTGCGGGTGTGTGTGTGTGTGTGTGTGTGTATTACTTCACTCTGGGGGCTGCGGGGGGGGGGTGTGGTGTGTGTGTGTGTTGTGTGTGTGTGTGCTACTCACTCTGGGGGCTGCGGGTGGGTGTGTGTGTGTGTGTGTGTGTGTGTGTGTGTGTGTGTGTGCTACCACTCTGGGGGCTGCGGGGTGTGTGTGTGTGTGTGTGTGTGTGTGTGTGTGTGTGCTACTCACTCTGGGGGCTGCGGGGTGTGTGTGTGTGTGTGTGTGTGTGTGTTACTCACTCTGGGGGCTGCGTGGGGTACTGTATGAGGGTCTCCTGATGGGAATCTGCTGCTGCTGCACTGGAGAGCCGGTGATGCTGGAGATCTCAGCCAAGTCTGCAGCCAGGTCCGGCAGGCGGCTGTTCACACACACACACACACACACACACACACACACACAAATGACACAAACGACACATACATACACACACACACGACACATGCACACACACACACATAAATGACACTAACGACACATACATACACACACGACACATGCACACACACAACACACACACACATAAATGACACACACACACACACACACACACACACACACGACACATACGACACATAAACACACATGCACAGACACACGACACATAAATGACACACACACACGACACATGCACACACACACCACACATACACACATACGACACATAAACACACATGCACAGACACACGACACACATGTCTACACTCACACACACACACGACACATGCACACACACACCACACATACACACATACGACACATAAACACACATGCACAGACACACGACACACATGTCTACACACACACACGACACATGCACACACACACATACGACACATAAACACACATGCACAGACACACGACACACGACACACATGTCTACACTCACACACACACACACAGATTGGAGCCTTACCCCAGCAGAGAGGGATCATCAATCTGCTTGTTGCAAGAGATGCACCTGTGGACCCCAGGGCAGGTTGGGGGTTAGGGGTTAAGGGTTAAGGTTAGGGTTCCTGCTGCACATCCACACATTAGGCAACTAAACACACTTCACACATCTTCTGTCATTGGCACAGACATATATGGTATATATATACTGTATGTATATGTATATACAGTGGGGAAAATAAGTATTTGAACCCCTGCCGATTTCGCAAGTTTGGCCACTTGCAAAGAAATGTGTGATCTATAATTGTAATGGTAGGTGTATTTTAACAGTGAGAAATAGAATATCAACAAAAACATCCAGAAAACTGCATTTTATAACATTTATGACTTTATTTGTATTTGATGCAGAAAATAAGTATTTGAATCCCCAAGCTAACAGCAAGAATTCTGGCTCCCAATGACCAGTTATGTGCCCAAGAAGCACACAGATTAGTCCTCATTAGGCCTAACAAGGTACACCTGATCTCAACTGGTGACGTGTATAAAAGAAACCTGTCCAAAGATTCATACTTCACACCTTCAACCTCACCACCATGGGCAAGACCAAAGAGTTGACCAAGGACGTCAGAGATAAGATTGTAGACCTGCACAAGGCTGGAATGGGTTACAAAACCATCGGCAAGCAGCTTGGTGAGAAGCAGACAACTATTGGTGCGATTATTCGTAAATGGAAGCAACACCAAACAACTGTCAATCGCTCTAGGTCTGGGGCTCCATGCAAGATATCCCCTCGTGCGGTATCGGTGATCATCCGAAAGGTGCAGAATAACCCCAGAACTACACAGGGGGAGCTTGTGAATGATCTCAAGGCAGCTGGGACCACAGTCACCAAGAAAACCATTGGCAACACACTACGCTGTAATGGTTTGAAGTACTGCAGCACTCGCAAGGTCCCCCTGCTCAAGAAAGCACATGTACAGGGCCGTCTGAAGTTTGCCAA
>NW_024879675.1:27500-37500 GCF_900700415.2 Clupea harengus | reverse complement strand
CACACAAGCACACACACACGCGCACAAACACACGCACACACACATACACACACACACACACACACACGCACAACAACAATTAGAGGCACACACAAACATAAGGAAATACACAACCATACATAACACTTAAAATAAAAAGGCCACTGGCCCCCTGAACTGCCCCATACACTTTAACTGTCATCACTGGTAGATGATAGATGATAGATGGATACTTTATTAATCCCGAGGGAAATTTAGGAAATCTCTACTGGACCCATACACTTTAACTGTTTGAGTTAAGAAAACTATTTTTGAATCATGTTTTGGCTTGAGTTCATGTAGGTAAAATGGTGAATCGTCCATAAGAAAGTCAAGATGTTTCTTTTTTGGTGCTGCATTCCAGTCCTGTCTGAGAGCTGGTGAGCTGTGGAGGAGTCAGCGTGAGATCGCCACCCTGAGGACACTGAAGCAATGGCTGCTGCTGCTGCTGCTGGAGAGCACTCTTCCACAGCACTCTAATTGTTCCAGAGCATTCTAATTGTTCCAGAACATTCTCACTGTTCCACAGCACTCTAATTGTTCTAGAGCATTCTCACTCTTCCACAGCACTCTATTTGTTCTAGAGCATTCTCACTCTTCCACAGCACTCTGATTGTTCCAGAGCATTCTCACTCTTCCACAGCACTCTAATTGTGCCAGAGCATTCTCACTCTTCCACAGCACTCTAATTGTTCCAGAGCATGGGTCTCACATGAATGCACCAATTGAAGACAATACCAATCGTGATGAATGATAAAACTACACACACACTCTCAGACACACACACACACAGGCCCTCACCTTGGGTCCATTGCGTTGTGCACCTGCAGTGGCCCAGTCCTGTGGTCGGTGGCCCTTGGCGTCATGAAGTCGGAGGTCTCCGCCGGCATCCAGGAGCGTGCTCAGTAGCCTTGCATTACAGGAGAACACCACTGCATGCACAGGAGTGCTGTGGTCGTCACAGCGACTACGCAACAGAGCACACATGATGACATCACGCAAATGAACACAACATTACACAGCGCCCAACATGACATCACACAAATGAGCGCAACATGACATCACGCAACACAACTAGGGCTGAAACGATTACTCGAGTAACTCGAATAATTCGAGTACAAAAAATGTTCGAGGCAAATTATTTGCCTCGAGGCTTCGTTTAAGTCATATTATTTAGGGTGGCGCGATGGCGGAGAATCAAGAGACCAGCAGTAAAATGCCTTTCCGCATGGTAACTGTATGAACGTCACTCTGTTGATAGTGACGTTGCCTAGCAACGCTGTCTGCGTGCAGCTCCCTCAGTTTAGGGTTCAGTATGATAGTGACAAGTTTAGTTCGTTGCCAATTCAGTGGCAAAGTAGTTGACCATACTATGTTCCTATTACGTTTCGAGTGCTTAAATCATCATTGTTCGACATGTATGTGAGGCATTGTGTGCCTACCTTATAAAAGTAAGGGTTTTCATAAAGTTACTACATGCGAGTGCACATTGCTATTAGTAGCGATTAATTCAATTCAATTCAATTTTATTTATATAGCGCCATAACAATACAATTGTCTCTAGGCGCTTTACAGAGCCCAGAGCCTGAAACCCCCTTAGTGCAAGCACAATGGCAACACGGGCAAGAAAAAACTCCCTGTTAGTCAGGAAGGAACCTTAAGCAGAACCACGGCACATAAGGGGGAACCCATCTGCTTGAGGTCGGCCGGGTGGAGATAGGAAGGGGGGAAGGGGGAGGGTTGTGTGGCAGAAGGGGAAGGGAAACAACAGGTGTTGTACATAGCCTGCATTTGGTAGATGTACATAATATATATACAGACATCCAGTGGTAAATACATGATACAGACAAGACCAGTTTAGTGGATATACACTGTGCTGATAGGGTTACTATTACAGGGGTAAGGGGAGTAGGAACAGAGAAACATGTCGATGGTGGCAATAATATATATTGTATATAAATGCTAGCATAGGGTATGAGGTAGAGTAAGTGTACGGCAGTGCGGTGGCGGTGGGTGCAATTGGTCGAGGGTTTCTGCAGGTAGACCGGGTAGAGAGACTACAGCAGCGTCCCATGGCGAAGATAGTCTAGATTAGGAGAGAAAGAAAAAGAACAGAGTGAGTGGGTTATTATAGGCATTAGCAATGTGATAAGAAAGGAGAGGGAGAGGGAGAGAGAGAGAGAGAGAGGCTGCCTGGCTGGGTGTATGGGGATTTTATTTAGTATTTAGTTGGCTGGTGACAGTCGCAATACGCGCCGTGTGCTGTACCCGGGATCTTCCGCACTCCTTCACGGTACAACATACGCTGTCTGTAGCCCAGTTATGTTGATTAGGGGGGTATTGCATGTGTTTTAGATGTGTTTAGCTATGCTGGCATTTAGCATTTAGTTTGGTTTGGCATTTAGTTTGGTTTAGCATTAGTTATGTTTAGTTATGCTGCCATTTAGCAATTAGTTTGGTTTGGTACATATGGAGATTTTAGTCGTAAGCTTTGTTAGGGTTGCAGGGTACAACATACGCTGTCTGTAGCCCAGTGATATACTTTTTTATTTATGTGTTCAGTTATGTCTAGTTATGCTTGCTGACTGGCTGGCCCAGCAGGTGATGGGTTTGTTGACGCAATTACTTGTGGCTATAGGATGCACTAAAGAGGAATGTCTTTAGTCTTGATTTGAATATAGGTAGGGTGTCTGCATCTCGGATGGAGGCAGGGAGATTGTTCCAGAGGAGGGGGGCTCGGTAGCTAAAGGCTCTGCCTCCTACTGTGGTTTTTGATATTCTTGGAATTACAAGGAGGCCTGCACTCTGGGAACGGAGCGGTCTTAGAGGGCAGTAGGGGACAACTAGTTCCTTAAGGTAGTTTGGAGCCAGGTCATTTAGGGCTTTGTATGTTAGCAGGAGTACTTTGAAATCAATTCTACTTTTGACAGGGAGCCAATGCAGAGAGGCAAGTACAGGTGAGATTAGCATACTAAGCGGAGATTTAGTTCTGTTCTGTTCTTATGTTGAGTCGATGTAATAAGGATGGGTTCTTCCTGTTAAGATTTCGACTGGATGAGATATGAATGAGATCCATGTTGCCTAGTGTAATGTGTCCACTATTATATGCATTTAGTAATATTAGTTGTGTAATTGTTATCGTGTAGCAATAACTCCTGTTATTGTAATTCAGTGCAGTGCTGATTAGTCCCTATTCTCATTGCAGACCACACACATATGTACGATCACACGCATCGTCATGTAATGGAAATTGATGAATGCACATTAAAGGGAGATAAAGAAGACTGCTTTGGTAATCGTGGGTGTTTTAACTGACTAGAACCAACAAATACATTAACAGGTCACCATGCTGAGCCTCTACAATGTAACGTAAAAGTTGACGCTAGCGGATATATGATTGCTAACTAATATGAACACTAGCGCTAGTTAGAACGTACATTATTTGTGATAAATTTTAGCCTATGTTATGAGTTGATAGTGATGACTAGGCATGATGTTAAGTAGCAAGTGAGCAAAAAAATGCACAAAGATCTCATGTCATGCACTCCTCATTTCTTCCTCTCGCATGTGTGGTCTCACACACATACACACAGCTGTTGAGCTTTGGACCTGGTTGCGGGACGCACTTTTGATATTGTTCATCAATAAATAATTCAATGAATTTAATTCATATCATGCTCCGGTATCATTGTTTCATACGGACTGTTATTATTCACACACGTGCATTTAAAGATTAAAGGTGGCGCAATTGCGGAGAATCAAGAGACAACTACTCGGTCAGAAACGTTAGCATGGCTTAGTATAGCATGCTAAAACATTTTTTTTTTTTAATAACGAGTCACTATTGATATTGTTGTTTAAAAACGCCAAAGTACTTTTTATCCGATTACTCGAATAATCGATGGAATACTCGATTTCAAAAAGATTCGATAGTTGCAGCCCTAAACACAACGCAACATGACATCACACAAATGAGCACAACATGACATCACGCAACACAACCCAACATGACATCACGCAAATGAGCACAACATTACACAGAGCCCAACATGACATCACACAAATGAGCAACAGAATCACAGAATTACACAGCATAATAAATCATAATAATTTATACATGACAATATGACATCAAAATGCATCACAGACAACAATTTCACAAGACACATATGGCAACTAGAGGTGAGTGTGTTTTACTGGTTGGGATCGTCTGGGAGGTGTTATATGAGGGGTGTGGCTTAGACTGTGTGGGTGTGTCTTACTGGTTGGGATCGGTCTGGGAGGTGTTATATGAGGGGTGTGGCTTAGACTGTGTGAGTGTGTCTTCCTGGTTGGGATCGGTCTGGGAAGTGTTATATGAGGGGTGTGGCTTAGACTGTGTGGGTGTGTCTTACCGGTTGGATCGGCCTGGGAGGTGTTAAATGAGGGGTGTGGCTTAGACGGTGTGGGTGTGTCTTACTGGTTGGGATCGTCTGGGAGGTGTTATGTGAGGGGGTGTGGCTTAGACTGTATGGGTGTGTCTTACTGGTTGGGATCGGCTCCATGCTGCAGCAGGAGTTCGGCAGCACTGGTCAGACCCACCAGACAAGCGCAGAACAGGGCGGTCTGACCCACGTCATTCACACAGTCCACATCTACACCTGCACAACACATGGTGAAGGTCATTCACACCTGCACACCACATGGTGAAGGTCATTCACACCTGCACACCACATGGTGAAGGTCATTCACACCTGCACACCACATGGTAAAGGTCATTCACACCTGCACACCACATGGTAAAGGTCATTCACACCTGCACACCACATGGTAAAGGTCATTCACACAGTCCACATCTACACCTGCACAACACATGGTAAAAGTCATTCACACCTGCACAACACATGGTGAAGGTCATTCACACCACATGGTAAAGGTCATTCACATCTGCACACCACATGGTGAAGGTCATTCATTTACATTTACATTTAGTCATTTAGCAGACGCTTTTATCCAAAGCGACTTACAATGTATACACATTTTACATTTACACTGATGGCACACTGCACATCAGGAGCAATTAGGGGTTCAGTGTATTGCTCAAGGACGCTTCGACAGGGAATCGAACTAGCAACCTTTTGATTACTAAACGACTTATCTACCTCCTGTACCACTGTCGCCCTGCGCCATTCACACCTGCACACCACATGGTGAAGGTCATTCACACCTGCACAACACATGGTGAAGGTCATTCACACCTGGCCCAACACATGGTGAAGGTCATTCACACCTGCACTCTACACGTCGCGTGAAGGTCATTCACACCTGCACACCCAATGGTAAAGGTCATTCACACCCTGCACAACACATAGTAAAGGTCATTCACCACCTGCACCACCACATGGTGAAGGTCATTCACACCTGCATTCACACCTGCACAACACATGGTAAAGTAGGGCCAATGATTTTCCGCGATAACGTCAAAACGGACGGAATTCGCGGAATGAACCCTTTGAAACGGAATTGCAACTTTCAGACGGAACCTCATTTTGTGCATACAATCGCCCAAATTCCCCTGTATTTTGGGCTGCAAGGCTATATTTCTTTCAAATAAACACAACGATTGCAACGATGAACAAACATTAATTAAAGAACAAACCCACTGAGAAAATGTCACGTCTTGCCGCTGGAACTCTGCCTCCGGCCACGCCCCCCCCTGTTTCAAACGGTTGACCCCCGTTATGTTTATATGATCTGGCGCTTAAGCCACAATCCTCCTAAGCCACATTCACTCCTCCACCACTCACGCGCTCCTCCTCAATCTCATTTACACTAAAAACATGTTAAGTCTTCTGTTCCTGTTGATGGCTGGGCAACCAACAACTAAGCAAGGGCATATTACTCCACTCATTCTTAAGCCATCAAATCTACCTCAGGGTGAACAAAATGAGCTGAAAACGGATCAAAAACAACGGAATTCACCAAATGTTAGAAACGGAAAGTTGGCAATTTTTTTTAAACGGAAAATCAATGTGAGCCCTACTGAAAGCGCTCATTCACACCCTGCCAACACACACATGGTAAACGAGTCATCTCACACAGATCCCACGATCTACACCCTGCGACACCACATGGTTAAAGGTCATGTCACACCTGCACACCACATGGGTGAAGGTCATTCACACCTGCACAACCACATGGTGAAGGTCATTCACGATCTGCACACCACATGGTAAAGGTCATTCACACCTGCACACCACATGGTGAAGGTCATTCACACCTGCACACCACATGGTGAAGGTCATTCACATCTGATCAGACCTTCAGCATACAATATATAACACAGGTCATCACAGTCTGTAGTTACACCTATAATATACGATGCACAACAAAGATCATTCACACAGTCTACATTCACACCTAATTGAATTGTATTTTTCTAAGTTCTTGTACCTTATTAGAGGGCTATCACATGCAACATTCACATAACACAGATCCCTACTGACTATTTTTTTCCAGACATGCCTCGACCAGGTAGCCCAGCGCACCTTTCTTGAGAAGTTTCTTCCCATCTTGTTGACGTTCCTCTCCCAGTGTTGCAGCGGTGGAGCTCAGCCTGGGTCCCCGCCCTGCCTCATCACGCCCAGCCGCCACCGGGCACGGCACAGGAGAGCAAAGCCCCATGCCACACTGGTCCACCACACTCACACCAGTTCACGCTCACACACCCACAACAATCACAGTGCATTCGACTCAAGCACTCCCAGATAACTCTGAGAATTAAAAAAAAATGTAAAATATGATATATCTTACATGGGAATAATATCTGGAGACAAGCAGGTGCAGTCCTCCAGTAAGATACCTACCAACTGACATAGTACACAGCAATAGCAGTGTAAACACCTTTTTCAACTCCAATACTGACCATTAGCTATCTAGCTAGCTTACTAACGGATTGCTAGTTAACTTGCTAAATAGCTAGCGAACAGGTTTGATCCAATATTGAGATTAGTCGTCGACACTAACTAGTACATTGGTATAAGTTAATGTTAGAAAACCATGAGCATAAAGATTACCACGCTTAGGGCAGACTAATCTACAAGATATGACTAAAGCCTGAGAACTAGCTTTGCTAGCTAGCTAGCTAGCAACTGAAACTGCGATCCTTCTATGAAACTTCTACGTAGTTAGCTAGCTAGCTCTAAAGATGTGATGTTTTCCGGTGATATCAGGGTAACGAATTAAACGATTTATAAAAAAAAAAAGAGTAACTAAGCTCCTTCATGTGTGAATATAACAGAGGTGTATAGTGCATTCTGTGCAGTTATCTACAATTCTTTGCTCATTGTAGTTATCTACAATGCTTTGCGACATATTTGGTAATGGTAGTTTTTGCTGTTATTCTCCTAACTTTGGCTAGGCTAGCAACGGCTAAATCCATATTGTAACATTACTAGAAATTAACTCCCTGACTTCGCCAACAAATTGCTGCTATATTTAAGAGCTCATAATGCTTATATAGAAGGTGTTTTGTTTCTTGAACATTTGTCAAATAGAAAATGATGTTACTTACTCTGACAAATTATTGTTATCGGAGCACAACTTTACTGTTTGGCTGATGAATGTTTCATCTTCCATGCTGCACGTGTCAACTCTTGGTTCTTACAGAACTGTGCTGCCGAAGGTTCCATCCATAGCATACAAAGTTTCCACATGAGCATCAGACAAAATGTGAAATTAAATGATGCGTTATTTTAACCCCTATTCAGGTTAATCTGTGCGGTTCATCACAAACGAACAACTTTCAGTACACTTGCTGATATTGTATGTGAGAGATAATCTACCTGGTTTAGAATACTATTCCACCTTTCTTCCAAGGGGAATCTCATCGACAAGGAAGGTTCATTTTGTTACAGGCTTTCAAACGTATGCTGTGTGATAACTGATGAAACATTAAGTTATAGCCTATGTAACGGGTTCGATTTACGCTTTTTATATCATTACAAAGATAGATCTGGTCAATATCATATAATTTGTCTTTTATTTTGACTTGTTGCACACAGCTGGTGGGTGTTTCTGATGGCCCGTTCCTCTCCCCCTTGTCCTGTTCCACTGTATATCTGTACGTCTCTATGAAGAGGCTATAAATATTCCCAAATATAATATATAAAACACATTTTAGTGTTATAAGTAGTCATCCATAGAATTACTTCTCACAATATTATACATATTCAATTTACCCAAGTGTTTAGGATCTAGTATGTGTGGCTATATTAAAAAAAATCTAATATTTACATAACGTACAGTATGGTCACCTGCTAAGATTAGCCTAACAATATTAGGCTATACGATTAAAACCAACTGACATTATTGCCTACAGCAGCGCGGGGTTAGCGGAACTGGAACTATTAGCCTATAGTTGGCTTGAGTGGACGGGACCAAACCCGAGGACTCGCCAGCTACGTCTGTATGATCTGTCATTTGTGCAGATTAATACAGATACAGTTGCAGTAGTCTACATTCTTTGAGTCAACTTTATTTTTTACAACAAAACAACAACAAAAAAACACTCAACGCAGAGAACAATATACGGGGTTACAGTAGTATTTAAAAACGAATTTACCAATACTTAGTTGTGAACGTCTTAGTGGCTCCATGAGCTATTTTTCCAATAAAAGAATGAGGCATTTGAGCAATACCAGATAGCAACTGACTTTGTAATAGACCAATCCTCAGCATTATTGACACATTCAGCTCTTGTGAGATAACATCATGTCTCTGCACCACATACACATGTAGGTGTGGATACCCCAACTCCACACACTCTCTCTCTTTCTCTCTCTCTCACACACACACGCACACACACACACCCTCTCTCTCTCTCTCTCTCTGCAACAGAAATAGCATCAGGCTCATTCATGCGTATTTACAATGTCCAATTTATGTAAATATAAACAAATCCATAAAATTGTGTATGTATAGTCTACTTCCGTATAACTGCAGCTACCTATTGCAATGACAGTTGTCCGTTTACAGAGTCCCTGGATGCAGTTGCCTTCATTGGCAGATCTTGGATTCGTTTGGAGTTTGTTCGAAATTGAAGGTCATATTTGCACTTGGAGCAACTGCTTCCTGGAGTTCGTGCCAAAGATAGAGAGGAGGGCGTCTGAAATAGGACTCGGAGCCTAGAGCGCCCAAGGGCTGGAAAACCCAGATAATGCGAAAGATACAAATAACTTACTGATGGCCTGTTTCATTTGTAATACACGTTTTCACCACACAGTGGCAGCAGCCGCAAATGTTTTACCACGGGAAGGTTCAGTCTTTCATAAAGAATATAATTGGCGTAAGCACGCACAAACTCTATATGATTAATACAAAAATTAAAAAAGTCATTATATCTATATGTAAATTAAAAAGAGGGGCCAGTCTATGTTATTACTTAGAAATAATCTGGGTTTTTTTCGTCAATGTAGTGACGACACTTCCCTTTTCCAGGGAGGCGGGTCAAAACAGAAGTGGCATATTTGAAACTGTCAGTCCAACCAGCCTCAAGCGTCAAGACCAATATAGAAGTATCAGGACCAATCTTACAAGACACATATGTGGTTCAACAAGTCCTCTGATAACTGTTTCATCGAACTGTCATGTCGACTGTGATAGCTTAACAAAAGTTGCGAAGTCGGAGGTGAAAAAGTCACGGAAGTTTAGCTTGTTAGCTATTCCTCCATTGCTAACTAACAACGGACATACAGGAGTAGATGAAAGTGGATTAATGTCACAGAATGCACAGGACCATCGCGAGTTTGCCGCTTGCCCCATCTGTGAAAACTAAACTCACAAGCGCCGGGTTTGACACCTGCGCAGACCTGAAGGATTTGCGACCCCTCCAACTCTGCAAAGGTAAATTACCTGATAGTCATACTACTACAATTCACTGTAAACGTTAAATAAATGACCTGATAGTCATACTACCACTACCTGTCTTAGAAGGGTAGTGATA
>NW_024879675.1:17500-22500 GCF_900700415.2 Clupea harengus | reverse complement strand
ACACTGTCCTGATTATGTAATATTACAAGCAGTGTTACTCCAATCAGCATTATGCAATCAGTATTGCTCTTTTCTCGAACCTTCCTGTGTGTGTGTGTGTGTGTGTGTGTGTGTGTGTGTGTGTGTGTGTGTGTGTGTGTGTGTGTGTGTGTGTGTGAGATGAGCTCTTTCTGTAAGAGCTGAACCCAGAGGGTCATTAACACAAACCTATGAACACCTGGGGGGCGGAGCCTGGACCCACTGGTCCTTCAGGATGGGCTGGGGTTTAGGGAGGTTCATTCTGTCAGGGCTCGGGTTAGGGTTGGGGGGTGTCTGGCTTGGAGCAGGGATGCTGTGTGTGTGTGTGTGTATGTATGTGTGTGTGTGTGATGCTGAGTCAGTAAAGGTACAGCACACACACACACACACACCTCTAAGTGTGTGATGGATTGTCTCACTTTGCACCAGCGGCTGGTGTAGGGTATAATCATAATGTACTTCTCTCTCTCTCTCTCTCCCTCCCTCTCTCTCTCTCTCCCTCCCACCCTCTCTCTCTCTTTCTCCCTCCCTCTCTGTCTCCCTCTCCATGTCTCTCTCTATCACCCTCTTTTGCTCTGTCTCTCTCTCCCTCCCTCTCTATCTCTCTCCCTCCCCCCCTCTCTCTCCCTCCCTCTCTGTCTCCCTCTCCATGTCTCTCTCTATCACCCTCTCTTGCTCTGTCTCTTCCTCCCTCTCTCTCTCTCTCCCTCCCACCCTCTCTCTCTCCCTCCCTCTCTCCCTCCCTCTCCATGTCTCTCTCTATCACCCTCTCTTGCTCTGTCTATCTATCCCTCTATCACTCCCGCTCTCTCCCTCCCACCCTCTCTCCCTTCCTGGTGCCCATATAGGAGGATCAGAGCCCCTGTTAGCCGTTAGCCGCTTCCAGCTCCCATCTCTGTTGCTCAGAGACACAGCAGTGTGGGGAGAGAAAGAGAGCGAATGAGACACAGCAGTGTGGGGAGAGAAAGAGAGAGAATGAGACACAGCAGTGTGGGGAGAGAAAGAGAGCGAATGAGACACAGCAGTGTGGGGAGAGAAAGAGAGAGAGAAAAGAGAGAGAAAAGAGTGATCTGTCTTTTTTGTCTCGATTCTTCTCCTCAGGTTGGCATCTATTTTTAAGTCACCCAGTCAGATGGAGGCTACTGTACCTTACTGCATCACTGTAAGTCTCACACACACCTGTACACCACACACACACACACACACACACCTGTACACCACACACACCACACACACACCTGTACACCACACACACACACACACACACACACTTATACACCACACACAGACACACACCTGTACACCACACACACACACCTATACACCACACACACACACACACCTGTACACCACACACACACACACACACACCTATACACCACACACACACACACACACATATACACCACACACACACACCTATACACCACACACACACAGACACACCTGTACACCACACACACACACCTGTACACCACACACACACACCTATACACCACACACACACACACCTGTACACCACACACACACACACACCTGTACACCACACACACACACACACCTGTACACCACACACACACACACACTTGTACACCACTCACACACACACCTGTACACCACTCACACACACACACACCTATACACCACTCACACACACCTATACACCACACACACACACACACACACACACCTGTACACCACTCACACACACCTATACACCACACACACACACCTGTACACCACACACACACACCTATACACCACTCACACACCACACACCTGTACACCACACACACACACTTATACACCACTCACACACACACACCTATACACCACTCACACACACCTATACACCACACACACACAGACACACCTGTACCACCACACACACACACCTGTACACCACACACACACACCTATACACCACTCACACACACACACACACACACCTGTACACCACACACACACACACACCTATACACCACTCACACACACCTATACACCACACACACACAGACACACCTGTACACCACACACACACACCTGTACACCACTCACACACACCTGTACACCACACACACACAACACACCTGTACACCACTCACACACACACAACAGCTATACACCACACACACACACCTGTACACCACTCACACACACACACAGCTATACACCACACACACACACCTATACACCACTCACACACACACACACTCACACACACACACACCTATACACCACACACACACACACACCTATACACCACTCACACACACCTATACACCACACACACACACACACCTGTACACCACACACACACACACACCTATACCACCACTCACACACACACATAAACCCACACACACACACCTGTACACCACACACACACACACACTTGTACACCACACACACACACACCTATACACCACTCACACACACACACACACACACACACACACACACACACACACACACCACTCACACACACCTATACACCACACACCACACCTGTACCACCACTCCACACACACACACCTATACACCACACACACACACACACTTGTACACCACACACAGACACACACTTGTACACCACTCACACACACCTATACACCACACACACACACCTGTACACCACAAACACACACACCTGTACCCCACTCACACACACCTATACACCACACACACACCTGTACACCACACACACACACACACCTGTACACCACACACACACACACCTATACACCACTCACACACACACACACACACACACACCACACCTATACACCACTCACACACACCTGTACACCACACACACACACACACACCTATACACCACACACACACACACACTTGTACACCACACACACACACCTGTACACCACACACACACTTATTCACCACACACACACACACACCTGTACACCACTCACACACACACACACCTGTACACCACTCACACACACCTGTACACCACATACACCTATACACCACTCACACCACACCTGTACACCACACACACACACACACCTATACACCACTCACACACACACCACACCTGTACACCACACACACACACACACACACCTGTACACCACACACACACACACACACACCTGTACACCACTCACACACACACACCTGTACACCACTCACACACACACACCTATACACCACACACACACACACACATACACCACACACACACACACACCGTATACACCACACACACCTGTACACCACTCACACACACATGTACAACCACTCACACACACACACACCACACCTGTAACACCACTCACACACTCACCTGTACACCACACTCACACACACATGTACACCACACACACACACCATGTTCACCCACTCACACACACCTGTACACCCACTCACACACACTTATACACCACTCACACATACTTATACACCACACACACACACACACCTGTACACCACACACACACACACACACACACCTGTACACCACACTCACACACACCTGTACACCACACACACACACACGTATCACCACACACACACACCTGTACACCACTCACACACACACACACCTTTACACCACACACACACACCTATACACCACACACACACACCTATACTACACTTAGCTCCACTGGCTGCCTGTAGCTGCTCGCATTAAGTTCAAGTCACTTATGCTGCTTACAGAGTGATTGCTGGTTCTGCTCCCACCTACTTAAATGCTCTTGTAAGGGCAAATGTTACTTTTCTCTCTGTCTATCTGTCTCTCTCTCTCTCACTGTCTATCTCTCTCTCACTCTCTCTCTCTCTCGTTCTCTCTGTCTATCTGTCTCTCGCTCTCATCTCTCTTTCTCTCTGTCTATCTGTCTCTCCTTCTCTCTCTCACTGTCTATCTCCTCTCTCTCTCTTTCTCTCTGTCTATCTGTCTCTCCCTCTCACTGTCTATCTCTCTCTCTCACTGTCTATCCTCTTCTCTCTCTCTTTCTCTCTGTCTATCTGTCTCTGTCTCTCTCTCTCTCACTGTCTACCTCTCTCTCTCTCTCTTTCTCTCTGTCTATCTGTCTTTCTTTCTCTCTGTGTAATCTGTCTCTCTCTCTCTCCACTGTCTATCTCTCTCTCCCTGTCCACCCACAGGAGGTGGTGTTCGGGATATGGCTCCTCCCCCCTCCCTACCGCCCTGCCCCTCTCCCCAGGGCCCCTCCTCCTCAAGTGCAGGCAGAGCAAAAGCGGCCCCGGGTAGAGGGCCCGCCCACCCTATGGAGCTGCCATGCCAATCCCAGAGCTACTTCCTTTCTAACCCCATCTAAAAAACCCTTCCTCATTGGATGAACAGACGCTAGGCACCAGTGAGGCACCACGCCGCTGTGTAAATATGTTTGGCAAGAGTGTTGTCCATTGATGAATATTAATACATTCTCATGAATTAATACTCAGTGATGTAACAGAGGATTACCAACCCAGGCTGTTGATGAGGTTATAAGTGTAAAACCTTTTCTCATTGTTTTTTTTTGCAAGTTCAAGCTTCCTTTTGAGAGGAAAATTATCTGTCTGTTTTATGTCAGAGTTTTGTTGAATAAAGAACTCCAGTGAAAGTGAATGTGTTGGTGTGTTGTCATAGTAGTAGAACTCCAGTGAAAGTGAATGTGTTGGTGTGTTGTCATGGCAGTAGAACTCCAGTGAAAGTGAATGTGTTGGTGTGTTGTCATAGCAGTAGAACTCCAGTGAATGTGTTGATGTGTTGTCATGGCAGTACAGCTTCGTCTGCACAGTATCTGACATGAAATCAGAGAACAGGAGTCACTGACCACTGGTCAGATGATTATATGCATCTATGAGCTGTGTCTGTTGTGGACTAGACTCTAATAAAGACTGGAGGTTGTCTCTCTTGCTTCCCTCTCTCTCTCCCTCCCACCATCTCTCGCTCTCTTCCCCTCTATCTCCCCTCATTTCATCTCTATCTCTTCCCTCTATCTCTCCCTTGCCCT